>NC_034179.2:63151337-63328837 GCF_002021735.2 Oncorhynchus kisutch | reverse complement strand
GTTTTGAAAAGTTGCTTCAATATATCCACATAATTTTCCTGCCTCATGATGCCATCTATTTTGTGACATGCACCAGTCCATCCTGCAGCCATGCACCCCCACAACATGATGTTGCCACCCCCGTGCTCCACGGATGGGATGATGTTCTTCGGCTTGCAAGCCTCCCCCTTTTTCCTCGAAACATAGCGATGGTAATTATGGCCAAACAGTTCTATTTATGTTTCATCAGACCAGAGGACATTTCTCCAAAAAGTACGATCTTTATCCCCATGTGCAGTTTCAAACCTTAGTCTGGCTTTATTATGGCGGTTTTGGAGCAGAGGCTTCTTCTTTGCTGAGCGGCCTTTCAGGTTATGTCGATATAGGACTCATTTTACTGTGGATATAGACACTTTTGTACCAGTTGCCTTCAGCATCTTCACAAGGTCCTTTGCTGTTGTCTGGGATTGATTTGCACTTTTCAAACCAAAGTATGCTCATCTCTAGGAGACAGAATGCGTCTCCTTCCTGAGTGATATGACGGCTGCGTGGTCCCATGGTGTTTATATTTGCGCACTATTGTTTGTACAGATGAACGTGGTACCTTCAGGCGTTTGGAAATTGCTCCCAAGGATGATCCAGACTTGTGGAGGTCTACAATTGTTTTTCTGAGGTCTTGGCTGATTTCTTTTGATTTTCCCATGATGTCAAGCAAAGAGGCACTGGGTTTGAAGGTAGGCCTTGAAATACATCCATAGGTACACCTCCAATTGACTCAAATGATGTCAATTAGACTATCAGAAGCTTCTAAAGCCATGACATTATTTTCTGGAATTTTCTAAGCTGTTTAAAGGCACAGTCAACTTAGTGTATGTAAACTTCTGACCCACTGGAATTGTGATACAGTGAATTATAAGTGAAATAATCTGTCTGTAAACAATTGTTTGAAAAATGACTTGTGTCATGCACAAGTACACGTCCTAACCGACTTGCCAAAACTATAGTTCGTTAAACAAGACATTTGTGGAGTGGTTGAAAATCTAGTTTTAATGACTCCAACCTAAGTGTATGTAACTTCCGACTTCAACTGTACAGTCGTGGCCAAAAGTTTTGAGCATGACACAAATATTAATTTTCTGAAATTCTGATGCCTCAGTTTGTTTGATGGCAATTTGTATATACTCCAGAATGTTATGAATAGTGATCAGATGAATTGCAAATAATTGCAAAGTCCCTCTTTACCATGCAAATGACTGAATTCCAAAAATAAAATTCCACTGCATTTCAGCCCTGCCACAAAAGGACCAGCTGACATCATATCAGTGATTCTCTCGTTAACACAGGCGTTAGTGTTGATGAGGACAAGGCTGTAGATCACTCTGGCATGCTGATTGAGTTCGAATAGCAGACTGGAAGCTTCAAAAGGAGGGTGGTGCTTGGAATCATTGTTCTTCATCTGTCAACCATGGTTACCTACAAGGAAACACGTGCCATCAACATTTCTTTGCACAAAAAGGGCTTCACAGGCAAGGATATTGCACCTAAATCAACCATTTATTGGATCATCAAGAACTTCAAAAAGAGTGGTTCAATTGTTGTGAAAAAGGCTTCAGGGCGGCCAAGAAAGTCCAGCAAGCGCCAAGACCGTCTCCTAAAGTTGATTGAGCTGCATTTTCCAATGCCTTTTCCACCATGATGGAGCACCGTGCCATAAGGCAAAAGTGATAACTAAGTGGCTCGGGGAACAAAACATCAACATTTTGGGTCCATGGCCAGGAAACTCCCCAGACCTTATTCCCATTGAGAACTTGTGGTAAATCCTCAAGAGGCAGGTGGACAAACAAAACCCACAAATTCTGACAAACTCCAAGCATTGATTATGCAAGAATGGGCTGCCATCAGGATGTGGCACAGAAGTTAATTGACAGCATACGAGGGCAGATCGCAGAGGTCTTGAAAAAGAAGGGTGAACACTGCAAATATTGACTCTTTGCATCAACTTCATGTAATTGTCAATAAAAGCCTTTGACACCGAAATGCTTGTAATTATACTTCAGTTTTCCATAGAAATATCTGACAACAATATCTAAAGACACTGAAGCAGCAAACTTTGTGGAAATTAATATTTGTGTCATTCTCAAAACTTTTGGCACGACTGTATTTAAGGAAACAAACTCAACACAGACACAGACACAAAGTTTCAAATCATGTTCAACATTGAATGTAGTAGTTTATGAAAAGTAACTTCCCTTTTGACAAACAGACTTTAGTACAAATGTATCCCTGTCTACATCTACATTCACCCCACATTGTTAGAACATGTCAATATGTACAGAGTTCGAATTATGGGGCTGGGTGGTGGGCAAGACACCTCCCTAACAAACTGAACCCTGAATAAGAATGAGCAAATTCTAAGACATATGTATACACATACAGTAATACGTGACATATTGATTTTGGATTATAGTGCCACCAGATCAGAGACACATGTCTTAGTTAATATCTTTGTTGCCCACAAACCACATTTTCTCAGATGTTCTCAGTCTACCATATATTGTATAGTATATTGAAGGATTTGTATCTGTGCTCTCACCTGTCATATCCCACATAGTGGTAGTCTTTGTTGTAGGTGGCCTGGACGTTGTCTAACTGCCTTTTCAGCAGCATGGAGTTATATTATTTTGTAAGAATGGCTGTCAAATAATTAGCATACAAGGAGGCACCAGCTAGTCTCGTCACAATGTCGACACATTGGACGGATAAGAGACACATTTTAATACAATTGGTAAGATCACGAAACTCACATGTCAGCGCAAGGTGTAAACAAGGATTCAGTGTACTCCTACTGAGGACCCTGTCAGTGGTGTTTCACCTATTAAAGTAAACATAATTACGCTGCATTGGTATGATATTATTCTCTGATATTAAATAAATTCAAGACTTCAGTTTTCTTTATTATTTGTCTGGTCCAACCATCATCATCACTTCATTTTAACATGTTTATGTGTCATTACGTGTCAATGAGGGATCAATTGGTTAAAACCGTCTTTAATGTGAAATTATGATGTCATTATAATGTTGAGTGAAATATCAAATACACATTGGACGAACATTAACTAATTCATATCAAAACCATATTCCCCACCTATGAAAACAGACAGCACATGACCCTAAGAGTTCAACTTTGACCCCCACAAAGAGGAGAGTAGCCTAGAAAAAAATAACTCTGGGGTGTATCTCAATAGATTAAAATGTCTTCCTCTCCTCGTCTCCTTCCCTTCTCATGAGCTGATCTGAAGCTGAACACTGTAGATAAATACAAAATGGCATTTCTCACTGTGAATTTGATTTAATCTATCCCAGGTCTTTCACACCAGTGCAGGAAAAGAGATAAGAAAAAGGAAGCCACTGAATATCGAGATGGGATGTGATCATGGAATGAACCCTGCCCTAGATAAAAACATATATATAAAAAATCCCCCCATGCAAAGTCAGGTCAGTTTGTATTGGAGAGATGCCCAGTTTGGGTAATGCCATTGAGAGGGTTGTTGTTTAACCCCCTCAGGCCTTTCAGCTTTCACAGTTAGAATATTGTCAAAGGTCATGACCTTTAACAAACCTCTGACATCGCCTGTGATGTCAGCTGGTCACCACCTCAGGTGCTCAACGGGCGACGGCCTTCACTTGGTGACTTCAACCTCAGGCGAAGACAAACTCAAAATAACTCAAATGATCCCCTCTCTTATTCCTGTTCTGTGTGGAGCAAGCACATGTGCTTTAGGTCAACCTCTTAGCCAAAGCGTGTTACTTTAGCTTGATTCAATCAGGATCACGAAGTTGCATGCTGTGAAAGTTTCCATGGCATCATCACCAGACATGGGCAAAAATGACAAAATACAATGACAAAATACAAATACAAAATAAAAAATACATTGGAGTGTAGTTTAACCCAGTGTAATTTAAATGAAAGTATACTCAGAAGTAATTAAAATGCGTATTTTAAATACAGTGTATGTGTAACAGAAATACTGCCCGTCTCTGAGAGTATTTGAGAGAGTATTGTTTTTATTTCTCTCAGAGCACGAGACACCCTGTTCCAACACAAATCACTAGAGTACAGTTCACTGTGTGTGTACAGGCCTAACTGGTCTTGAATAGCTACCTTGGGCTCCATAGTCTAGCAGGGACAAGTCTAGCAGGGACAAAGACATTGCACCAAATAACGTTTGACCTTTCTAGTAGACTATAGTAATAACGCATGGGGGAGGTGGTTCACACATCCAGTGAGCATTGCTGCTTTGTTTCTATGTACTATCACAGGTCACATGATACCTGCTTTAACCATTCTTGGAGGGAATGGTGGGTGTCCCTTTGTTGTTGTTGTTCCAGAATCACACCAAGGTCAGATCCCTGTGATGAACTCAATTCTACAGAGGGACAATGGAGCAGTGCCTACACGCCCACTTAGAATACCCAGGATGCGTTCAGTACAACAGAATACAGTACAATGTTTAATTCAACTGAAACGGCACTTGAAGAGTTGAAGAACATTGTGTTTATCGTGGCGTTGAGTGCGATTGAGTATGATGTACTTACACGAGTTTTGCAATGTCAAATGATCATACCCATATAGATTATATTAATCAAACTGGAGCAAACATACCTCAAAGACTGTTGAAGAATGGTGCACACTGTTTTGGGGAAACGTGTTGTTCAGTTCAAACTGTCACGCAAACATTTGAAGTGAACTAAACGTACCCCAGTACTATAACAATACTATAGGGATAGTATGTGTGACCAGGTTGAGACACCCACCGACTATTTATCTGTCGAAAACATCCTGTCACTATCTCACAATCTGTTAAGGTGGACTTGTGACAGCTAAACTCTGAAATATTTATTATGTACTTACGTGACAACGTGCTGTGTGACTGACACAAAGTACAAGATATCCACATCTCTTGATGTAAAGGGATGGACTCTACAAGGTGTGTCACGCCTACTCCCGCTCCCCCTCTCCGGCGCTTGATGTCGCCGGTCTACCAACCACCGGTCCAGGCACCATCATTTCGTGCACCTGCTCCACATCATTAAGTACACCTGGACTTCATCATCACCTTGATTACTCTCCCTTTATTTATCCCTCAGTAGACTCAGTATTCAGGCAGTATTGGTTTTGTTTACCTTCAGTACGCTACTCCTGTTTTGATTATCGTCATGTTTCTTATTATTAATGCCACCTTCTTCACCTGCTTCCTGACTCCCTGCGTATACGTTATAGAATACTTCCTCTCAAGAATTGGAAGCAGCAGAAGTTAAGGATATCGCCCAGATGGTCGATGGACAGGAACACCTACTCCGTCAACACCACGACCAGCTGACTCAACTGGGTACGGTAATGGATAAAGGTCCTTCGCATTCTCCACCACCTCGACAACTCTCGAGAGGATTCATCTCCTAATAGCGTGAGGATCCTCTACCACATGTCATCCCAGAGAGCCAGTCCCCCAGTCCATCCAGAAGTCCGCCTAGGTCAGAGATGCCCTATTGTCCCTCGCAGGGACTCCATCGGGTTCCTATGAGAGGTTCATGGCTCTGTTCAGGGCGGTCTTCAATCATCCACCTGAGGGCAGAGAGGGAGGAGAGCGATTACTCCAACTTCGGCAGGGTGCCCAGACCGCTGCGGAGTATGCCTTCACCTTCCGGACTGTGGCAGCCTCCAGCTCCGCACCTTATTCCGTTGAGGACTGCGCGAAGAGGTCCAGACGGAGTTGGCGTGTTGGGACGACAACCTTTCCTTGGACGCGCTCATAGCGATGGCTCTCTTCAAGAGCGCCAGCACCCCCCTCATCTCTCGCCTTCCTCCTTTGGCTATCCTGAAACAGAGCCTGAACCCATGGAGATAGGGGTCACACACCTCCCCGTGGCAGAGTGGTGTCGTTGGAGACAGCTGGGGCTCTGTTCCTATTTTCGTCAGGAGGGGCACTAGCTTCAGCGGTGTCTGGTGCACTCCAACCCGGTGTCCAAGAGGGCAGAGGGGCAGCCCTGTGATCATCCGTCTCCCAGGGTAACTGTCTCCTTTAGAGAGGAACTATGATGTCGGTGACCGGGAACTTTTGGTGGTGAAGTTGGTATTAGAGGAGTAGCGTCAATGGCTGAAGGACGGATTTCTCATCCTCACCGACCATTGGAACCTGGAGGTCAGACGGACAGCGAGGCAGCTGAACCCGCGCCAAGCAAGGTGGGCCCTTTTCTTCACTAGATTTGACTTCACCTTGTCATATCGCCCAGGTTCAAAGAACATTAAAGCTGATGCCCTGTCCCGTCTCTATGATTCGGGAGAGGTTCCTGTCCTGAGTGCGCCCATCATTCAGCCCTCCCGAGTCATTGTCCCCATGCTTTGGGACGTAGATGTGGACATTCACCAGGCACCGGAGAGGGAACCCACGCCTGCTACCTGGCCTCCAGAGCGCACCTACGTTCCAGGGATACAGGGATATGGGATCGGCTGTTGACCTGAGCACACATCTCTCATCGCTGGACACCCAGGCACTATTCAATCTCCGGAAAGTACGGGTGGCCCACCTTGGTGCAGGACGTCGTGACTCGTTATGTAAACTCCTGCTCCATATGTGCCCAAACTAAATCTCCCCTGCACGCTCCAGTACGGAATCTCCTTTATCTTCCCGTGCCTCAGTGGCCTTGGTCTCATCTGTCCATTGATTTAGTTCATTGATCTCCCCTCTTCTGATGGTTTCACTACTATTATGGTTGTTTTGGACAGATTCTCTAAATCCTGCCGTTTTATCCCTCTCTCTGGTCTCCCTACCACTCTCCAGGTTTCTGAGACACTATTCTAGCAGGTCTTTCGGCACTATGGCCTTCCGGAGGACATCGTCTCTGACCGTGGCCCCCAATTCACGTCACGGGTATAGAGAGCCCTCATGGAGAAGCTGAGAGTCACAGTCAGCCTCACTCACGTCACTGCCAGGACCGGCATGGGGAAGTGGGCACGGTTCCTTCCCTGGGCGGAGTACGCCTAGAATTCACTGCGTCACTCCTCCACCGGGCTGACCCCCTTCCAGTGTGTCCTAGGCTATCAGCCAGCTCTAGCTCTGTGGACCCTGAGCCAGACTGAAGCTCCTGCGGTGGATGAGTGGTTCAGGCCCGCAGAGGTTTGGAACGATGCCCACATGACGCTCCAGTGCGCCATCCACCATCAGAAGGAGCAGGCGGACCGCAACCGCAGTGAGGCTCTTGTTTTCCATCCTGGTGATCTCGTTTGGCTCTCCACCAGGAACTTCCTGGGTACTGTCACACCTTCAAATTACGGTTTTCCGAGTGTAGTTCAGCCCAGTGTAATACAAAATACACAGAAGTAATTAAATTATATATTTCAAATACATGTAGCAGAAATACTGCCCATCTGGTCATAGCTCAATAACCCAATTAAGTGCCCCAATTGCTGGGCCAAAAATAAACCAACAAGTGTTCTGTCCATCAAGGAACACACCACATCACAGCCCGAGACTAATGTTAACTGTCACGTGTTCTGCGGTCTACCCTGTTTCCTTCGCTTGCTCTGGGATGAAGGAAGGGAGGTAGTTGCCTTATCTCTTTCCGAATACCCCTCTTTTTTCTCTCCCTATTTCTGAATCATGCTGAATCATGAATCATGAATCATGACTGAAATTGACAAGCAGGTTAGGAAAAAGCTAAATGAATGCCCTGTGTTCAGGTTGACGTCATGGATTGTGTGCATAATCAAGCAATGACATGGTTATATGATCACTGTTTATTTTCTTACTGGGTGATATTCCTTTTGTTAGGAACTCAAATGGAGGACCATAGCGTGTTAGGCACCTTGGCATACTGAACCAAAGAGAAAAATTTGAGAAAAATTTGTACAAACTATGTACAGTCATAAGAAACATACAGTATCTCTGACAACAAAATGTAATTTTATTCCACTGCGTGTTCAGTACCAAGACTCATAGGAGTTCCAAAAAATGTTTTGTCTGTCTCTACCTAGATAGTAGACATATGACATAAAGAGTCTTTAAACAGGAGCTCTGCATCCACCTGAACACATCCTGTCCTACTCTCAGATAGATGGTGAACATAACCTAACAAGGTCAATCAGGAAGGAGTATCATGATGACCATGGACAACACTGTTGGTCTGAGGTGTGTTCTCAACCCCAGAGAGCTGGCCAGCTACCTCTGTAACATGTCGTAACCTTGACGATGCACCTTGACCAGTAATGCCAGGTTCTGAGGACATATAGGCCTGTGATTGGTTGGCTTAGGGTAGAGCAGCCTTTAATTGGTTCGCTTGGGGTATATAGGCCTGTGATAGGTTGGCTTGGGGTAGAGTAGCCTGCTGTGGCAGTGGCACTACTTGGGGTATGTTTATGTGGAATGGAGCGTTACCTTGAAGCAAACCATCAGCCTGGGGTTGGACGATGACTGGGGGTGTACTGGCTTGGGGTTGTAGCGTGCCCTAAGACTGAGGGATGTGGACGGTTTCAGTCACTTGAGGTGTACTGACCTGAGGACAGGGTTCAAGGTTCAATCTGACTATGTTCACCCGGGGTTGGAGGTTGGGTTGGGGTTAAAATGTCCTGGGAGAAGTGGCAGGCATTGGTGTCTGGGGTGGATGGACTCTGCTGGCCTCAGATGATGTTTCAGCGTCCAGAGTTTGCTTGGGGACTAACTCATATCTTGTTACTTATATTCTCTCTGTTTGATGACATTACATCACATACACACATCAAAGGTCACAAAGTTTCAACTGCAGTCAACTGCAATTTTCTGCAGTTGCTCCTCATCAGCTGAAACTTGCAGTCATTGCCTGCATTGTGGGAGGCTCTATTGTCAACCGATCATTAGGGCGTTTTTGTTTTGACACACACGAATGTGAAACAGGAACCAACTTTGCTCATTCATGTACAGTCTTGGCCAATTCTATGTGAACCCTTGCACTTTTCTTAAATAATTCCCTATTTCTTTCAAAAAAGGTTTAACTTTCCACACCAGTGCCGGTTCTAGACCATTTCAACTGGGGGGGCCAAGCTGGGGCCAGTTGTACTGTTAGAGGGGCCAGTTACATTAGACGTTATTGTTGTCATATCGTTTTCTTCACTGCATAGCAGGCATTAGCAGGCAAAAGACCATGTTCCGTGTTGCCACTGTCTAATAACGGATGTAAAAAAAGAACGATAGCAAAAATTTGTTATGTAAAAATTATTTCATACTCCACATTTAGGGGGGCCACAAGGGGATCCAAAATTGTTGTCACAGGGGCACTGGCCCCTGCTGAAGAAGAATGACCAGTCTATGGATCTACCTCTTCGGTTTAAAGAGAGAAACACTTTAACTGAAAAAAGGTAAGGACCCATATAATTTTGTCAATGAGTTAACAACTACTGATTATCATCACCCATTGAAGCATTTCGCAAAATTTGCTCCTACTAACAGTTAACTGTATTAAGGTCACTTTCTTATTTCTGAATTTTTAGCAGGGTCTAGCAGGAGAGACCAGACTCACCTGTACCCAGGTGTGTATCCATGAAGAGTGACCTTAAGTTTCCATTGAACAAAGGTCAGAAACCAGTGTTTTAAGGTCTATCATTGTCACTTTTTTAAAGTTTTAACGTACCATTAGAGCAAGGAAATATTTCTCACTCCTTTTACTATTTAGGTGTCATTAAAAAGGGAACAGTCCTCAGATTAAAGAATGAGGAGTTTTGTACTTTTTACAAGCCTCACAGCTTCATGAGCTTCAGCCCCACAAAACAAACAAACACACACACACACACACACATGTGACACTTCACATTATGTCTATCTCAAATAAGCTACCCAGGAAAGGGCTAAAAAATAGCCCATATTAAGATACAGTGGGGCAAAAAAGTATTTAGTCAGCCACCAATTGTGCAAGTTCTCCCACTTAAAAAGATGAGAGAGGCCTGTAATTTTCATCATAGGTACACTTCAACTATGACAGACAAAATGAGAAAAAAAATCCAGAAAATCACGTTGTAGTATTTTTAATGAATTTATTTGCAAATTATGGTGGAAAATAAGTATTTGGTCACCTACAAACAAGCAAGATTTCTGGCTCTCACAGACCTGCAACTTCTTCTTTAAGAGGCTCCTCTGTCCTCCACTCGTTACCTGTATTAATGGCACCTGTTTGAACTTGTTATCAGTATAAAAGACACCTGTCCACAACCTCAAACAGTCACACTCCAAACTCCACTATGGCCAAGACCAAAGAGCTGTCAAAGGACACCAGAAACAAAATTGTAGACCTGCACCAGGCTGGGAAGACTGAATCTGCAATAAGTAAGCAGCTTGGTTTGAAGAAATCAACGGTGGGAGCAATTATTAGGAAATGGAAGACATACAAGACCATTGATAATCTCCCTCGATCTGGGGCTCCACGCAAGATCTCACACTGTGGGGTCAAAATTATCACAAGAACGGTGAGTAAAAATCCCAGAACCACACGGGGGGACCTAGTGAATGACGTGCAGGGACCAAAGTAACAAAGCCTACCATCAGTAACACACTATGCAGCCAGGGACTCAAATCCTGCAGTGCCAGACGTGTCCCCCTGCTTTAAGCCAGTACATGTCCAGGCCCGTCTGAAGTTTGCTAGAGAGCATTTGGATGATCCAGAAGAAGATTGGGGGAATGTCATGTGGTCAGATGAAACCAAAATATAACTTTTTGGTAAAAACTCAACTCGCCGTGTTTGGAGGACAAAGAATGCTGAGTTGCATCCAAAGAACACCATACCTACTGTGAAGCATGGGGGTGGAAACATCATGATTTGGGGCTGTTTTTCTGCAAAGGGACCAGGACGACTGATCCGTGTAAAGGAAAGAATGAATGGGGCCATGTATCGTGAGATTTTGAGTGAAAACCTCCTTCCATCAGCAAGATCATTGAAGATGAAACGTGGCTGGGTCTTTCAGCATGACAATGATCCCAAACACACCGCCCGGCCAACGAAGGAGTGGCTTCGTAAGAAGCATTTCAAGGTCCTGGAGTGGCCTAGCCAGTCTCCAGATCTCAACCCCATAGAAAATCTTTGGAGGGAGTTGAAAGTCCGTGTTGCCCAGCAACAGCCCCAAAACATCACTGCTCTAGAGGAGATCTGCATGGAGGAACGGGCCAAAATACCAGCAACAGTGTGTGAAAACGTTTGACCTCTGTCATTGCCAACAAAGGGTATATAACAAAGTATTGAGATAAACTTTTGTAGGTGACCAAATACTTATTTTCCACCATAATTTGCAAATAAATTCATTAAAAATCCTACAATATGATTTTCTTGATTTTTTTTCTTCTCATTTTGTCTGTCATAGTTGAACTGTACCTATGATGAAAATGACAGGCCTCTCATCTTTTTAAGTGGGAGAACATGCACAATTGGTGGCTGACTAAATACTTTTTTGCCCCACTGTATGTAGCTTTAGAAAAAAAGGTCAATGAAATAAATTACTTGTTAACATCGGATGACATACATATATTAGCCATCTCTGAAACTCAGATAATTCATTTGATGATGCAGCAGTGGAAATACAAGGATATAACAACTACAGAAGAGACGTGAATGCTTGTGGGGTTGCTGTATTTGTTCAGAGCCATATTCATTTAAAGCTTAGAGAGGACGTCCTGTCTAATGTTGTGGAAGTGTTGTGGTTGCATGTTCACGTGCATCATCGAAATCCTCTTCTTTGGGGTGCTGATATAGGCTACCAAGTGTCAACAGTCAGTATCTGGATAATATGTGTGCAATGCTTGATAATGTGTGTGATGCTGACAGAGAGGTCTATTTTCTGGGTGACCTGAACATAGACTGGTTTTCATCAAGCTGTCCATTCAAGCGGAAGCTTCTTACTGTAACCAGTGCCTGTAATCTGGCTCGGGTTATCAATCAACCTACCAGAGTGTTCACAAATAGTGCAGGAACTACTGTACATCATCCAAATGTATTGATAAAATGGTTACCAATGTAGCAGAACTTTGTTCTAAAGCTGTATCCGTACCCATTGGATGTAGTGACCATAATATAATGGCTATATCCAGGAAAGCTAAAGTTCCAAAGGCTGGGCCTAAAACAGTGTACAGCCGTGGCCAAAAGTTTTGAGAATGACATGAATATTCATTTCCACAAAGTCTGCTGCCTCAGTGTCTTTAGATATTTTTGTCAGATGTTACTATGGAGTACTGAAGTATAATTACAAGCATTTCATAAGTGTCAAAGGCTTTTAGTGACAATTAAATGAAGTTGATGCAAAGAGTCAATATTTGCAGTGTTGACCCTTCTTTTTCAAGACATCTGCAATCCGCCCTGGCATACTGTCAATGAACTTCTGGCCCACATCCTGACTGATGGCAGCCCATTCTTGCATAATAAATGCTTGGAGTTTGTCCGAATTTGTGGGTTTTGTTTGTCCACCCGCCTTTTGAGGATGGACCACAAGTTCTCAATGGGATTAAGGTCTGGGGAGTTTCCTGGCCATGGACCCAAAATATCAATGTTTTGTTCCCTGAGCCACGTAGTTATCACTTTTGCCTTATGGCAAGGTGCTCCATCATGCTGAAAAAGGCATTGTTTGTCACCAAACTGTTCCTGGATGGTTGGGAGAAGTTGCTCTCTGAGGATGTGTTGGTACCATTCTTTATTCATGGCTGTGTTCTTAGGCAAAATTGTGAGTGAGCCCACTCCCTTCGCTGAGAAGCAACCCCACACATGAACGGTCTCAGGATGATTTACTGTTGGCATGACACAGGACTGATGGTAGCGCTCACCTTGTCTCCTCCGGACAAGCTTTTTTCCAGATGCCCCAAACAATCGGAAAGGGGATTCATCAGGGAAAATGACTTTACCCCCGTCTTCAGCAGTCCAATCCTTGCACCTTTTGCAGAATATCAGTCTGTCCCTGATGTTTTTCCTGGAGAGAAGTGGCTTCTTTGCTGCCCTTCTTGACACCAGGCCATCCTCCAAAAGTCTTCACCTCACTGTGAGTGCAGATGCACCCACACCTGCCTGCTGCCATTCCTGCTGCCATTTCTGGTGGTGCACCAATCCCACAGCTAAATCAACTTTAGGAGACGGTGCTGGCGCTTGCTGGACTTTCTTGGGCGCCCTGAAGCCTTCTTCACAACAATTGAACCGCTCTCCTTGAAGTTCTTGACGATCCGATAAATGGGTGATTTAGGTGCAATCTTACTGGCAGCAATATCCTTGCCTGTGAAGCCCTTTTTGTGCAAAGCAATGATGGCGGCACGTGTTTCCTTGCAGGTAACAATGGTTGACAGAGGAAGAACAAAGATTCTAAGCACCACCCTCATTTGGAAGCTTCCAGTCTATTATTCGAACTCAATCAGCATGACAGAGTGATCTCCAGGCTTGTCCTCGTCAACACTCACACACCTGTTTTAACGAGAGAATCACTGACATGACGTCAGCTGGTCCTTTTGTGGCAGGGCTGAAATGCAGTGGAAATGTTTTTGGGGGATTCAGTTCATTTGCATGGCAAAGGAGGACTTTGCAATTCATCTGATCACTCTTCATAACATTCTGGAGTATATGCAAGTCTGAGGCAGTCAGACTTTGTGAAAATTAATATTTGTGTCATTCTCAAAACTTTTGGCCACGACTGTAGTCTCATCTGACACACATTCCACACCACATTCACTGAGCCTCTCTATCCAGGGTTTGAGCTTCCGGAAGGCACGTCAGTCTCTCTGTGTCAGGTAAAATAACATAATGTGTCCTGAAGGAACCACCTGAATCTTCAGGGAAGTCACACTCCTGTTTAAACACAACTTGATGACATGATGGGACATGTTTTAATCATAACAACCCCCCCGCCCCCCACCACTTGAGTAAACAGATTAGTATTCATGAATATACAGTGTACAGAACTTTAGGATGACATAGACTGACCAGGTAAAAGCTATGATCCCTTATTGATTTCACTTGTTAAATCCATTTCATTTCACTGTAGATGAAGGGGAGGACACAGGTTAAAGAAGGATTTTTACGCCTTGAGACATGGATTGTGTATGTGTGCCATTGAGGGTGAATGGTCATGACAAAATATTTAAGTGCCTTTGAACAGGGTATGGTAGTCGGTGCCAGGTGCACAGGTTTGAGTGTGTCAAGAACTGCAACGCTGCTGGGTTTTTCATATAACTCCGGCCAAGTTGTTTAGGTTTAACTGAGTACTTAGTCTTTCCAAACAGGTTATGTGGCTCAGATGGGAATGGTACCAGATGATAAATGATTAATATTCTGGAGGTGCCTACCTACTGGTACATTGCTTTCACCTGTCCAGTTCTCTCATGTTAGTTGAGATGAAGGAAAGACCCCCAGGAGTGGCTGGATGTCCTGAGATGTCTTTGAGTTGTTACCATTTAGTTCTGCATGCTTGATGTTGCTTGGAAGACGTAAGGCTGTCATTTCCACACTAACAAAGTTGAGTGGTTTCCAGACCGTCTGGGGCAACTGCAGCACCAGAGTCGTCCCACCTCAGCTTTGGTTGTAGGAGACGACATGTCAATCCTTTGAGGGTGGGAGAGAGGGAGGTAAAGACGGAGAGTGAAGGAGGGAGGGGTAGAGGATGAAGGAAGAAACACAGCCCGGGACTGAAATGTCATGTGTTCTGCAGTCTTCCCTGATTCCCTCACTTGCTCTCCAGTGTGGGCGCAGGACAAAGTGATGGAGGTGCCTTGCTTTTGTATCCCCCCCTCCGTCCATCTGTATCATGCCTCTGAGAAAATGATCTATACTAAATGAATGGCCTGTGCTCAAGTTGACCTCGTGGATTGTGTGCATAAACGAACAATGACAGGATTATAACTGTTTGAACACTTTTTTTGAAAATACATTTTATTTCAGAACTCAACAGGAGGTCCATAGAGGCTTTAGGCACCTTGAACAAAAAAAGATTACTGAGAAAAGGGAGCATATAGTATTTACAGTCATCGACAAGAGAAACATATCTCTGATAACAAAATGGACCTGCATGTACAATACAAAAATTCCTAGAGTTACATTTACTGCACAGAACTTTACTCAATGTTTTTAGTCCATCTCTACCTGGATGGTAGACATTTGAAATAGTATAAAGAGTCTTTAAACAGGAGCTCTGCATCCACCTGAACACATCCTGTCCTACTCTCAGATAGATGGTGAACATAACCTAACAAGGTCAGGAGGGAGCATCATGATGACCATGGACAACACTGTTGGTCTGAGGTGTGTTCTCAACCCCAGAGAGGTGTTCAACAGCATTAACCAGTCTTTCCAGGTTGTTGTTGATGGATGACAGCAAGGGCTGCAGCACTCTCTCCATGCTGCTCCTCATACTGACCAGCTCCCTCTGTAACATGTCGTAACCTTGGCGATGCACCTGGACCAGTGCTGCCAGGTCCTGAGGAGGTAGCTGGACCTGCATGTGTGGTTGGACCTCAATCAAAGGAATGTGGACCGTAGGTTGGTTCACTTGGGGTATGTTCGTCTGAGGCTGCACAGTGGACTGGGGCATATAGTCCTGTGATTGGTTTGCTTGGGGTATATAGGCCTGTGATAGGTTGGCTTGGGCTAGAGTAGCCTTTGATTGGTTCGCTTGGGTTATATAGGCCTGTGATATGTTGGCTTGGGGTAGAGTAGTCTGCTGTGGCAGTGGCACTACTTGGGGTATGTTTACATGGAATGGAGCATAACCTTGAAGCAAACCATCAGCCCGGGGTTGAACAGTGACCGGGTGTGTATTGGTTTGGGGTGGAAGGGTGCCCTGAGACTGAGGGATGTGGACAGTTCCAGTCACTTGAGGTGTGCTGACCTGGGTACCAGTTTCAAGGTTCAATCTCACTACGTTCACCCGGGGTTGGAGGTTGGTTTGGGGTAAAGTGGGCCTGGGTGAAGTGGCAGGCGTGTGTGTCTGGGGTGGAGGGACTCTGCTGGCCTCAGACGATGCTGCAGCGTCCAGAGTCTGTTGACCATCAACCAGGTGGTTAGTCGAGGGACTGTCCAGCTCCACCCCAATGCATTGGGAACCAACTTCATTCTGAAACGCTAGGGAAGAAAAAATATAGAAAAATAAGCTATATTTAGTGTTCCTTATATACTGTTTTACCAAATCAAATCAAATGTTATTTGTCACATACACATGGTTAGCAGATGTTAATGCGAGTGTAGCGAAATGCTTGTGCTTCTAGTTCCGACAATGCAGTAATAACGAACAAGTAATCTAACTAACAATTCCCCAAAAAACTACTGTCTTATACACAGTGTAAGGGGATAAAGAATATGTACATAAGGATATATGAATGAGTGATGGTACAGAGCAGCATAGGCAAGATACAGTAGATGATATCGAGTACAGTATATACATATGAGATGAGTATGTAAACCAAGTGGCGTAGTTAAAGTGGCTAGTGATACATGTATTACATAAGGATGCAGTCGATGATATAGAGTACAGTATCTACGTATGCATATGAGATGAATAATGTAGGGTAAGTAACATTATATAAGGTAGCATTGTTTAAAGTGGCTAGTGATATATTTACATAATTTCCCATCAATTCCCATGATTAAAGTGGCTGGAGTAGAGTCAGTGTCATTGACAGTGTGTTGGCAGTAGCCACTCAATGTTAGTGGTGGCTGTTTAACAGTCTGATGGCCTTGAGATAGAAGCTGTTTTTCAGTCTCTCGGTCCCAGCTTTGATGCACCTGTACTGGTGACATCACGTAGTAGGCACACACACATTACAAAGCTAACAAAAACTAATGTTTTTAAAAATTGAAACCATAAACTTTACCTTGTAATGCAATGGGTCCTTCTCCATCCACAAACTCAAATTTATAACGTTTTGTTCGGACTGAGAGGAAAGGCTCCTCCTCTTCTGTTGGATGGTGAAGTTTTGCTTCTGTCTGCCTGTTCACTCGCTTCCTCTTTGACCCAGGACCCTTCTTGATATAACAGGGTTGTCTGCGCATCAGGTCATTGTATCGCTTTTTACACTGCATCCCGGTTCTGAGGTATCCAAACGAAGAAGTGCTCACCTTTGCTGCAATATCTTCCCATGCGGCCTGTGCAACACGGGTGTAGCCAGGGCCAGGTCGTCGAGCTTGCACTTCACGCACGAGTATTTTGAGCTCTTCCTCGTTGAAACGCTTCTTTCGTTGCCTCTCCATATGAAGCATCTCGATCTCTGGCCTCCCATCTCTCTTATCGTTATCGGAATCCATATTTTCTCAGGGAAAGCCATAAACGAAGCGCAAACGCTAAAAATGACGGAAAGACACAATAGTGTTCTGAATGTTTACATAGCCTAGCCTACTCATCTCAAGGCTGCAACGTATTAAAAACACAATTACAAAATGGGTGTTTGTTCAGTTACAAAACAGCAACGGTTATTACGGTTACGGAAAACCCTAATAAGGAGAGTGGACACCGTTCAGGCGTTCCAAAACAATCTGGGCTACCATTCGCAGGACCACAAAATACAATACGCTTGCGCAGTTGATACCGGCCGTGCGCAGTATATTGCCCTCCCTTTGTTGGGGAAAATGTGCCCAAAATAAACGCTTCTTCAAAACAGTAACAATCACCACAATATTGAATGATTAGATTCTTGAAATTCTTGACATTAGACCTATAGATAAATCGTAATAGATTGTCTCGTTGAGTAAGTGATAGGTTACATTTATGATACTGTGGTTCACAGCATATTTATTCCTCCAAAAACATTTAGAAACAGATTGAAAGATTTCATCATTAAATCATGGTCTGCACATTGCCTTCCAAAACCATAAGCAATTCTCTACAGATTTACAAACTTTACCCCACACACATACACTTCTCCTTCTGAAAAGTGAAAGCAAAGTCTCCCTTTGAGGGGTCTAGTAGGCTAAATAATTGTAGGTTTTTATAGGCTACAGTAAAACCAGTCAATGCATTTGGAAAACGCTACTGTGTGAATACAGCAGGTTTGATTGAATTATATAGACTACATTTAACCACTCTTATGAAAGCATTCTAATAAATACATGCAACAACGAACACACCATACATTCGATAGCATACCATAGTTCATATTTTTTGGTTAATGATTTTTTATATTTTTTTTAACTTGAAATACTTGTAGGACATTGTATTGTTAAAACAGAAGTAAACAGTTGTCAACATTGCAAGAAACCAGCAAACATCACAAAGGATGTACTCATGTGGAATCAGTGTATGACGGTCCATTCAGTCTGTGTTGGAGAGGCATTGTGATGGGAGTGACAGTCTGTAGTGGTGACTCCCTAGGATCGGACAACCTTTCAACAGCACTAGCAAGTCTCTCCAGGCTGTGGCTGATGGAGGACAACACAGGATGCAGCATTTCCTCCATACTGTTTTTAGTGTCCATGATCTCCTTGTGTAGCATGGCGTAGCCCGCCTGGTGCACCTGGCAGAGGACTGTGAAATCCTGGGAAGCGGGCTGGACGTGGATGAGGGGTTGGAAGTTTATCAGCGGGATGTGAGCTCTGAAGAGCTGTCCCTGACCCAGTCCCTGAGATTGGTTAATCTGCGGTGAGCTGACCCGAGGGGCTTGGAATGAAGAGGCCTGGGTTGGATCAGGTTGGGGAACATGTTGTGGTGTTCCAGCCTTGGATGGACCAGCCGTCTCTGCTTTCATATCAAGGCCATCTCCAATTTGATGCTCTGGAATAGAAAAATCAAACCATGACGTATCATTTTATTTCCCCAATCACATAGCTCATCCATTTACACGCAACCAGCATGGTGCAATCTCAAATCAACACTTTTTTTTTTTTTTAAGTAGTTTGCTTGCACACAATACTACTTTATAAATGTGGAAAATGCAGCTAACATAGTAAGTAATCAACAAATATCTACACATGATTTCCCTATTTATAGCCTGCAATTCCTAGTATAGAAAATGGTAGGCCTAATTTGCCTAAATGTAATCATTACTGTACTCTACCTGCATGCTCAATTTTAATTGAGGAAATAGAGTTGTTGTCTGTAAGGTTAGAGACTGGTTTTGGCAATCTGTTTTCAAATATTCTTATTCCTTGTCTCCGTTTAAGATCATTAATTCGCTTCCTGCACTGGTTGGCTGTTTTCTGAAGCCCAACGGTAGTGGCGCTCACTCGCTCTGCTACTTGCTCCCAGGCTGACCGAGCATTGGACACTCTGAACGGTTTTGTCGGTGTACCATAAATAGAATATCGCCGTGCATGGACTTCACGCAATAGTATTCTTGTTTGCTCTCGCGTAAAACGACTTCGAGTCGCCGCCGTCAACATTTTAGAGCCTGCACACGGTTTCATAACATAAACACAGAAATCCCGAATGCGCTTCTCGCAGGAGAGGGGCGTTTTTGCGTTGCGAAAGTGATAAATAGTAATGGCGTATTTTTGTAGGCACTAAAACTGCGCCATGGACAAAGCCTATGGAACAAATGAATGGTGTTTTTGTAGGATTTTCGGAAAACGCCAAAAATAAGGTATGTGGTAAACCCAAGTTTAGGAGATCTTATGTTTTGTTCCATGAGATAATATTTTTTATGTTAGAAAAAAAGCATACCAAGGTCATGTTAACTGATTGCTAAAATCTACTAAACCTGTGTTAATCTCAGACCTCATTTTCGGTGATTATCCCTAAACACTATGCTTTCCTTTTGCACTTAGGGATAGCTGAATGACTAATTTCCGGGTTGTAAGACTACAAACTGGCGCGCTCTATTGACACGCAGTTGCAAGCAGTAGTGCCTTTACGCACAGACGTCACTTCAGGAGTGTCAATTGTGGGATGTATTTCAGAAAGCCCAATGTCCTTATACGTTTCAAATGTTTTGCATCGCGATCAAAGTCCACTTTTGTCCCTTGTGTTTGTTATGCAGTCTGTATTTGCAATGTCAAAACTAACTTTATGTATTTATTCACACAGTAAATTCAGTATATAAATGCAATAATGGCTTTTTTTTAAAACAACAGCCTGAAAATTGACCCTCATCTGCTGGTGAGATTTTGTCTCGTGGTCTAGTAGAAACCCAACAACCTAAGAAAATATGACTACATGGGTGAGACTTTTCTTATGGTCAGCTGTAAAGCTGGAGCTTCTACATTCTGGCATTTGGGATTTTCTCTCTCTCCCTCTCTTTATGTGTTTCTCTATCGGTTTCTCTCGTTCTGTGTTTCTCTCTCTCTCTCTCTCTCTCTCTCTCTATCTCTGTATTTCTTCTCTAGATCAGAGAATATGTAACCCCTTATACAAACTCTTCTAAATGTGAGGATAACGTCCAAAACAGGCCACACCCAAAAACCAGAGAACTAAGGAGACAGCCTGTGGGAACAGCACAATCCAGTCACCATGGCTACCCACCTCCCTCCATTTTTGGGATCTTTTTTTCCTGACTATGTTTGAAGATTTATTCTGTCTGGGATTCTGAGTAAACAATAGTCAGGGGTGTTGACTGAATTGTGTTGCTATCTACAGGCAATGGAACATGGAGGTGTAGTCAGTTGCATAAAGGTTGACTGTATAGAACATAGTGATGACTAGGCTGTGGGCCGCACTGACAGGAGTGAGATCATAGTGTCTTGTTGTGTTATTCCCTGTGGTAAGCTTGTCTTGTTTTCTCTGAAACAACAGCAGACCAGAGCATATAATCAATGTAGTAGAACAGTCCTGTTTTTCCACAATTCAATATTTTTTGAACATAGAAAGGTACTTTTTTTCACATCAAGGTTTTGGCATTGGTAGCTTTCCTCGAGAAAAGTATTTTGGAGAAATGAATAGATAAAATTAAATGTACATACATTCTTTTAAATTATCCCGACCAGTACTGATTCTGTAAAATGCCATTATTTATGTTTTGTTCATTTTTTTTCTCATGACTTGTAGCTCACATTTGTGTAACTTCTGTATTTTCCCATAAGCTTTTCAGAAACCCAAAATATTGCCTGATCAAAAGTGTAGTTTAGTATATGACCTCCATGCGAGCAGAATCCGTCCCTAACCCTCTTGACTGAGGACACACACACACACACACACACACACACACACACTGTCTATACATGTCCCCCCCCCCCCCTGACCTTCAGATGGCCCACAGGATCTGATCCAGGATCAGATTGGCTTTTTATCCCCCAATGGTTAAGGTTACAGGATTGGGGATGGGGAGAGGGGACCATAGACACTCAGGAGCTAGGTCTGCCTGGAGGTTCACAAGACCAGAGGGACATCCATTTTAGGATGAATTGGCACATCTTCTTTCTCTTGTCTGTCTTCTGTTGGAGTGGAGACTCTGCCGCCACCTTCTTCCTCTCTCTCTCTGCACTTCAGATCAGATGTTTGTCTCTGTTCACCTTTCAGAACACACACACACACTAAGGCAAGGTGAGGTCAGCGTGATTGTCAGGTAGCTAGCACGTTCCACTTTGGTGTGTGATGATCAAACAACTTCCAGTCTGCACAGCACATCCGCGGTTTGGTCACGCTGTCGCAGGGTGTTTACAGCAATTAGGAGAAAAATACAACGGAGGGAAATGATGGGGTGAGGGCATGTGTCGACACACACTGAGTACCTACCTCTTACTGTGGTAGACTGTCTGGAGGGAATCTCCTACCAGAATAGACATAAAGGGGCTTACAGTATGGCCTCATAAACAGATGTTTTTTAGGGGTGATACTGAGCAAGGTGATATGGACAGAGGAGACTGACAACTGTGGAATAAGTAGAGACACAGGAGACACTGAGATGTTATGGGGGTGACACTGAGAGGGACGTTACATAGGAGACACTGAGAGAGACCTTACGCAGGATACACTAATGGGGGACACGTAATGAGAGGGACCGAGATATGTGTTATGGGGGTGACACAGAGAGACGGTAATGATAGAGACACTAAGACACATGTTATGGGGGTGACACAGAGAGACGGTAATGATAGAGGCACTAAGACACATGTTATGGGGGTGACACAGAGAGACGGTAATGATAGAGACACTAAGACACATGTTATGGGGGTGACACAGAGAGACGGTAATGGTAGAGACACTAAGACACATGTTATGGGGGTGACACAGAGAGATGGTAATGGTAGAGACACTAAGACACATGTTATGGGGGTGACACAGAGAGATGGTAATGATAGAGGCACTAAGACACATGTTATGGGGGTGACACAGAGAGACGGTAATGATAGAGACACTAAGACACATGTTATGGGGGTGACACAGAGAGACGGTAATGGTAGAGACACTAAGACACATGTTATGGGGGTGACACAGAGAGACGGTAATGGTAGAGACACTAAGACACATGTTATGGGGGTGACACAGAGAGACGGTAATGGTAGAGGCACTAAGACACATGTTATGGGGGTGACACAGAGACGGTAATGGTAGAGACACTAAGACACATGTTATGGGGGTGACAGAGAGATGGTAATGGTAGAGACACTAAGACACATGTTATGGGGGTGACACAGAGAGACGGTAATGGTAGAGACACTAAGACACATGTTATGGGGTTGACAAAGTTATAGGAGGAGTAATAGACCATATGTAATGGGGATGACAGAGACGTTATGGTAGAAACACTATAATCCAAAGTAAACTCTTTACAGTGCATAGAAGACGTATCAATGTACCCCATTGTCATAACCATAATATGATAGCTTTAGTTAGACCTGTTTCACAAAGAGAAGGCCTCTCGAGGAGAAATACTGGGTGTAGTAGAACAGTTTTCATAGGAGGATCCAATGCAATCTGCCGAGTGGGGTTCGGCACTGACATACAGTGTGTTTTCTGTGGGCTTATGTGCTCTCCAGCTATGATACCCAGTGTGATATAATATGTAGCCTGAGCCCATGTTGTTTACAGGTCTTTTTACAGTTATTCCTGCTCTTTCCTTAGATGTTTATGGTTTATAGTTCAGGTACGTAGCTAGATACTTAAGGTAGCTCTCGATACGACAAGCGCATAGTACAGTCACAGTAAGTGAAACGTGTCGTAGATATAAAAGCAGAGAGAGCGTCTTAACCAAAGAAAAGGTGAATACTTTCTATCTCGCAATGTTGCAAATCGTCAAAGAGACATATCACTGTTTTCTGGAAAACACATCTCTGACTTTGTGTAAACAAAAAAGGCACAGTGATAGTTACATTGGTTTTCCCTTTACTGGTGTTGCTTTTATCTCTGTGTATCCAGAACATTCCACCAGTCTCTAGCAGTGTGTGTTTTTTTTCCCAAGTCACATAATGAGTGTGAGGTGTGTTTATATACAACGGCAGTGCCACACACACACACACACACACACACACTCCCTAAAGATTGGAAAGCTGCCGCAGTCATCCCCCTCTTCAAAGGGGGGAGACATTCTAGCGGAAAACTTGAAAATTAAGGAGAGCCGCACACTCTAAGAGCTCAGATGTAAAAATGTAATGTCCAACGTTTCAACAGGCAAGCTGTCTTCATCAGGGTATATTCAAACACTGCAGGGTGACTTGTTTATATAGTGTCAAAAGACACACACACAGGTGTCAGTAATCATGGCCAAGTATGACCTAATATCATTGGTTAATTATCTAAAATTAAAATGACCTAAAAAACGAATGGATAGCATACGAAGCCATTCTTGTGATTATTGTGACTTTGTCATTGTAATTGTTTGTAGGCTTATGTATTCAAAATTGAATCTATGATCGTATGCTATCCATCTGCTTTTTGTATGTTCTTTATGTCATTTTAATATTTGAGAATTAACCAATGCTATTAGGCCATTACTTGGCCATGATTACAGACACCTGTGTGTGTGTGTGTCTTTTGACACTATATAAATGAGTGACCCTGCAGTGTTTGTGATTATACCCTGATGAAGACAGCTTGCCTGTCGAAATGTTGGACATTCCATTTTTACATCTGAGCTCTTTTACATCTGCATGCTCTTCAACCAATCGCTGCCCGCACCCGCCCGACTGACTTAGAATATGTGGACAACTACAAAGGACAACTACAAATACCTTGGTGTCTGGCTAGACTGTAAACTCTCCTTCCAGACTCACATTAAGCATCTCCAATCCAAAATGAAATCTAGAATCGGCTTCCTATTTCACAACGAAGCCTCCTTCACTCATATTGCTAAACATACCCTCGTAAAACTGACTATCCTACCAATCCTTGACTTCAGCGATGTCATTTACAAAATAGCCTCCAACACTCTACTCAGCAAATTGGATGTAGTCTATCACAGTGCAATCTGTTTTGTCACCAAAGCCCCATATACTACTCCCCACTGCGACCTGTATGCTCTCGTTGGCTGGCCCTCGCTTCATATTTGTTGCCAAACCCACTGGCTCCAGGTCATCTATAAGTCTTTGCTAGGTAAAGCCCTGCCTTATCTCAGCTCACTGGTCACCATAGCAACACCCACCCATAGCACGCGCTCCAGCAGGTATATTTCACTGGTCATCCCCAAAGTCAACTCCTATTTGGCCGCCTTTCCTTCCAGTTCTCTGCTGCCAATGACTGGAACGAATTGAAAACAATCACTGAAGCTGGAGACTTATATCTCCCTCACTAACTTTAACTTTAAGCATCAGCTGTCAGAGCAACTTACAGTTCACTGCACCTGTACACAGCCCATCTGTAAATAGCTTACCCAACTACATCATCCCCATATTGTTATTTATTTTTGCTCTTTTGCATCCCAGTATCTCTACTTGCACATCATCATCTGTACATCTTTCACTCCAGTGTTAATGCTAAATTGTAATTATTTCGGCACGATGATCTATTTATTGCCTTACCTCCCTAATCTTACTACATTTGCATACACTGTATATAGATTTTTATATTGTGTTATTGACTGTACGTTTGTTTATCCCATGTGTAACTCTGTGTTGATGTTTTTGTCGCACTGCTTGGCTTTATCTTGGCCAGGTCGCAGTTGTAAATGAGAACTTGTTCTCAACTGGCCTACCTGGTTAAATAAAGGTGAAATAAAAAAAATCACACACACACACACATACACATTGACCACTAGATGTCACTCTTGAGCCAGCAGAATATTTTTTCCACAAATTCTCATTGAACATGATTGTCCACTGTTGCTGTGAATTCTCCACACATAAATTGAGCATTAATCATTTGTCACTTTGTCAGATTCTAGAGGAGTGGTTGTGAGGGATTGGATTCAGCAGAAGGTTATCCTTGTTGTGTTGAGTTACTGGTTTCTTCCCTTTTCAAAATATGTTTTTTTTTTCAGTTAACAAGACTCACTGTGTAATGTTCATGAAGATATCACAACTGTTGTCAAATTTTATACATCATGCATACTACTTATATAGGGGTGTGCACTTTATGTGTGTGGGTGGGTGTATTTTGTGCATGTCCGTCCGTCCGTTCGTCTGTCCATCTGTCGGCTGTAATCCTCCTGTATGTCTGTGTGTGTGTTTTTGTGTAGACCGTCCTACATTACACACGTATTGTGTTTTTGGTATGGGCTTGGGCATCACTATTGACTCCCCTCCACCTCCCTTGCTTCTCCAAGTGGCCCATTACCCATTTACAAGCTGTGGGGTCAGAGGTCAGAAACACCTGAGCCCCCCCCCCCCAGCCAACTGCAGGAAAGTGTATTGAAAACCCATCTATTTTCAGTTGCTCTTTAGTCTAGCAAATCTGTGGAGAAATCATACAACAGGAAGCTGTATTTCCATTTTTTTTTAAATTCAGATCGCCCTAATTCCTAAACTCTCATTGGTTGATCTTATTCAACAGAGATAAACTCTCTTTCTGATTGATCACTCAATTACAGAGGTTGGTCTCACAACAGGTGCAAGATACATAGTCATTAGACAGGAGTTTGTCACAGTCTGCTTTCTTATATAATTTTCTGATCAGCTTGTTTGAAGAAAGAATGAAAAATATACCTCCCTAATCAGGGAGAGCCTGACCTGGCATGCACACACACACACACACACACACACACACACACACACACACACATATATATATATATATATATATATATATATATATATATATATATATATATATATATGTGTGTGTGTGTGTGTGTGCATGCCAGGTCAGGCCCTCCCTGAAGTGTTACAGCTGCATTGCCCAGGAAGGGAATGTGTGCAACCTGTATGTCCAGAGGTGTGTCGATGAGGATGTGTGTGTGAGGGCCTGACCTATGTCTTCCGCTGGTGACTACCACACACACAAACAGAACATGATTAGCTTTTTATGAAATAAATATATATATACATACATACATACATACATACATACACATATATATATATATATATATATATATATATATATATATATACATGCATACATATATATATATACATACATATATATGTGTGTATATATATGTGTATGTGTATATGTATGTATATATATATATATATATATATATATATATATACACAGTGCATTCGGAAAGTATTCAGACCCCCTTGACTTTTTTCCACATTTTGTTACTTTAAAGCCTCATTTTAAATACTCATCAATCTACACACAATACTCTTCCTAGAGCTGGCCTCCCGGCCAAAGTGAGCAATCGGGGGAGAAGGGCTTTGGTCAGGAAGGTGACCAAGAACCCGATGGTCATTCTGACAGAGCTCTAGAGTTCCTCTGTGGAGATAAGAGAACCTTTCAGAAGGACAACCATCTCTGTAGCACTCCACCAATCAGGCCTTTATGGTAGAGTTGCCAGACGGAAGCCACTCCTCAGTGAAAGACACATGACAGCCCGCTTGGAGTTTGCCAAAAGGCACCTAAATACTGTCAGATCATGAGAAACAGAATTCTCTGGTCTGATGAAACCAAGATTGAACTCTTTGGCCTGAATGCCAAGCATCTGGAGGAAACCAGGCACCAGCCTTACGATGAAGGATGGTGGTGGCAGCATCATGATGTGGGGATGGTTTTCAGTGGCAGGGACTGGGAGACTAGTCAGGATCGAGGGAAAGATGAACGGAGCAAAATACAGAGAGATCCTTGATGAAAACCTGGTCCAGAGCGCTCAGGACCTCAGACTTGTCCAACAGGACAATGACCCTAAGCACACAAAAACGTAGGAGTGGCTTCGGGGAAAAGTCTCTGAATGTCCTTGAGTGGCCCAGCCAGAACCCGGTCTTGAACCCGATCGAACAGCTCTGGAGAGACCTGAAAATAGCTCTGCAGCGACTCTCCCCATCCAATCTGACAGAGCTTGAGAGAATCTGCAGAGAAGAATGGGAGAAACTCACCAAATGCAGTTGTGCCAAGCTTGTAGCGTCATACCCAAGTATACCAAAGGCTGTAATCGTTGCCAAAGCTGCTTCAACAAAGTACTTTAGTTTATACATTTTCCCCCCAAAATTGCCTTGTCATTATGGGGTATTGCGTGTAGATTGATAAAGAAAAACAAAAAAATTGAATCCATTTTAGAATAAGGCTGTAACATAACAAAATGTGGATAAAGTCAAGGGGTCTGAATACTTTTCGAATGCACTGTACAGTGCCTTCCGGAAGTATTCACACCCCTTGACTTTTTTGACATTTTGTTGTGTACAATTTGGGATTCAAATAGTTTAATTGTCATTGTTTTTGTTTTTATATTCGTAAAACATTTCTGAGAAATAAAACATTTTATTAGAGTATTCTACCTCTGTGTCAATACATGTTATAATCACATTTGTCAGTGATTACAGCTGTGAGTCTTTCTGGGTAAGTGTCTAAGAGCTTTGCACACCTGGATTGCACAATACTTGCACATTATTCTTTAAAGAAAAATTCAAGCTCTGTCAAGTTTGTTGTTGATCATTGCTAGACAGCCATTTTCAAGTCTTTAGATTTTCAAGACGATTTAAGTCAAAACTGTAGGCCACTCAGGAACATTCAATGTCGTTGTGTTAAGCAACTCCAGTGTATATTTGGCCTTGAGTTTTAGGTTATTGTCTTGCTGAAAGGTGAATTTATCTCTCAATGTCTGTTGGGAAGCAGACTGAACTAAGTTTTCCTCTAGGATTTAGCCTATATTGTACTTAGCTCCATTCCGCTTCTTTTCATCCTAAAACACTCCCTGGTTTGCCGATGACAAGCATACTCATAACATGATGCAGCCACCACCATGCTTGAAAACATGAAGAGTGCTACTCAGCAATGTGTTGTATTGTATTTTCCCCAAACATAACACTTTTGTATTCAGGATATGGAGCAATTTTTTTTGCATTTTTACTTTCGTTTTTTACTCAGCAATGTGTTGTATTGTATTTTCCCCAAACATAACACTTTTGTATGCAGGATATGGAGCAATTTCTTTTGCAGTTTTACTTTACTTTTGCCTTAAAGCAAATAGGATGCAGAGTGAAAATTGACAGAGTAAAAAGATGGAAGCCAGTACAAAATAAAAATTCTATACAGGCTTCCATCTTTTCACTCTGCCAATTGGGTTAGTATTGTGGAGTAACTACAATGTTGTTGACCCATCCTAATTTTTCTCCTATCACAGCCATTAAACTCTGTAACTGTTTTAAAGTCACCATTGGCCTCAGTGAAATCCCTGAGCGGTTTCCTTCCTCTCCGGCAACTGAGATAGGAAGGACGCATGTATCTTTGTAGTGACTCTGTGTATTGATACACCATCCAAAGTATCGTTAATAACTTCACCTTGCTCATTGGGATTTTCAATGTCTGCTTTTTAACCCATCTACCAATAGGTGCCTTTCTTTGCAAGGCATTGGAAAACCTCCCTGGTCATTTTGGTTGAATCTGTGTTTAAAATTCACTGCTCGACTGAGGGACTTTACAGATAATTGTATGTGTAGGGTACAGAGATGAGGTTGTCATTCAAAAATCATGGTAAACACTATTATTGCACACAGATTGAGTCTATGCATCTTATTATGTGACTTGTTAAGCAAACTTTTACTCCTGAGCTTATTTAGGCATGCCCTAACAAAGGAGTTGAATAGGTATTGACTCAATACATTTCAGCTTTTCATTTTGAATACATTCGATTACATTTTGAAAACATAATTCGACTTTGACATTATGGGGTATTGTGTGTAGGCCAATGACAAAACAAATCTCAACTTAATTTGACATTTTACATTCAAAATGTGGGAAAATGTCAAGGGGTGTGAATACAATCACAAAAGCCACTACAAAAGCCACTGCATATATTTTGTTGACGCAAAAGCACGAAGGGATATATGTGAAATTGTGTGATTTGTTAACTAGTTGTTCCCTAAACATATTTTGATGGTGTGACATTCTATTAAACTAAAAACAAAACGAATAAAACGCGTCAAGGAACAACATCATCTCAAAACAAGAAGTTAGCAGGGTAACACAACCCACTGGTGCAGTAGGTCTCAACAGTAACACTGGACTAACTCTCAGATATTTGGACCATGGGGAGGACGAGTGCCACAGAGAATCCCTTCATATCCCACTATCTATTAACACAAGAGGAGACAACGATCTGCTGCAGTGGTGCAGTGTTGGACCCATCAGCAAAAAGTAGCACAAAGACCCGTTGATATAAATGAGCATGTTCCTACCGTTTCGCTGTCCTCCTCAAAGTTGCAGCCTGTATCTTTCTGCCTGCTTAACTACTTGAACCTATCTGACTTCACAAGTTTGCTGTACCCGCAATCACTTCACAAGCAGGCAAACGCACGTTACAAAATACATAAATGAACCATTGCAATATCTAACCACTCCTCACATTACAGTAAATCTGCAGATAAATGTACTGTAGGTCAAAATAAAAACCAACGGTTGCCAGTAGTTACTAAGTATTTATTATCTTAGAGATGCATATAGCACTTGAGTGATATGACAAAAATATATAATAACTTGGTGTATACTTTGGCTTGAAACGCAAGGGGGAGAGTATGGTTAGGTAATTCATGTTAAAAGCTTCACCATTTCAAGTGTTCAAATGATACATTTGATTTACATTTTATGTGTGAAAATGACTACACTATATATTTTTGGAATTTTTAATAAATTAATAACATTGCTCCTGTCCAAATCCTGCGAAATGGATTATTATTGACCTTCAGGTTGGGTCCTTTCACACGGTGTACTGAGATAAGGTGTTCCCACTCAAACTTATCCCAAAACCTCTACTGGAAAATGAATATGTACTGAGAAATGAGACTGTGCACGTGCATGTGTTGGTTTGTGTGTCTGTGCCAGTCTCTGTTCACACTCAGTGTTTTCACACATTGTTAGTGACCTGTCTGCACCTCACCCCCTCTAAGCATCGAGGAACATTTTCTTGGGCAATAAAGAGGTGTTCACCAAGGCACTCACCAAGGCACACTTACTTGATTCCATACCATGAATACTTAATCAAGTGCCATGAATACTTCATCAACCCCTTCTATTGGGGTTGTCCTCCATTAATCTACAAATGGATGAATAGATTCAGGAACAGCTCTTAGATTCTGACCCAGACAACCGACGCTTCCAACCGATGACCTCATCTGGTCATTGGTCCTCTCTTATCTCTCTCGGACATCGAGCAATTCAGAGAGGAAGGAGACAGGCTCGGCAGTCCTCAAACTAACACACACACACACACACACACACTGCAGAGGGCAATGCCACAGTGCACGTACTGTATACTCTGCAGGAAGTTATTAACTGTATAAGATCAAAGCCAGTGGACAGGATAAACATTCTTCCCCCCAGCTCCTCTAGGCAACAAACCAAACAGCTTCCTCCTCCAACTTCCTCTCCAGTCAGTCCCACCACCACATATTGTTACCACATGACCAGTCCTGCAGCTGCTGACTAACGTGTGGATGGAACCAGGTTAATGGCCATATGACTCAGGACCAGGGCTTGTATTCATAAAGCGTCTCAGAGTAGGCGTGCTGGGTCTAGTATTAGGTCCCTCCTGCCCATGTAATCTAAAAGGTAAAAAGGTACTTGGATCATGTCTGGTGCACAATCACAGCAGGACAGATTTGAATGATTTAAAATGCTTTGGCGATCGACATGACGAAGACTCAAAAGCACATGTCTTTCATGGCAAATACTTTTTTTTTTTTTTGAGTGATAGATACTGTAAGTATTCCAAACACTTCACAATCAACAGACACAAAAAAAGATTTCAGAAATGCATTTCTAAAAACAAAATTATTTTAAACAGACAATAAAAATAAATAAAAATCTGAGGTAAAAACTATGCAGTTAGTTGACTTGTAATCAAGCAGTCAAAACTGACATTTATTTGACAATGAGTTTGTCAAGAGTTATGTCTCCCTCAGGTAATACCACATAATTTGCTAAGTATTTCTTCCATTGGGGTTTTGTGTCGTGTTTTTCATCTACTTACCAATATTTTGTGGTAAATGTGTAAATTGTACAATATAATTATGAACTTTGGTCAACATTTCTTTCTGAAGTGAATTGATCAATTTACATTCAGAATGATCACATGACTCTGAACTTGCAGTAGAGGGCAGTAGCCACAAGTAGAGCTCTAGTCTACACTGCTGATATGGAAAGCGTGTAGCAAGCTGGTTTCTGGTGTAGCAGGGGGATCCTTGATAGCAGATGACATTGGAAAAGGAGTTAGTAAAGAAACTGAGAAGATACACTGTTGTGTGTATCTCAACACAATGTTGTCTTGAAAGATCGACTTTTAAGGAAAGTGTGAAAGCAAGTTAGTTCACACTAACTTGCTTTCAGTTCACACTGAACTGCTTTTAGTTCACACTAACCTCGTATTAATAAATATCAAACTCATGCAAAAAAATGTTTTAATACCCAATTAGAATGATACAGCACACTAATTTCCAACTATACCATCAGTTAGCATGTACAGTAACAGAATGTCTGACAATGTCTGCTTATCCCCAACACTCCCCAGGGCCGTCCTTCATGGCCTTCTCAAAGGTTGGTATGTTAGAGCTGGGGAATCTAGCTCTGATGACTTAGGGAAAGGCTATTCAACTTAGCTCCTGGACGGCCGACACTTCTGGAGTTCACCCACCCCTTCAAATAAGGAACCGTTTCAGACCCGCAACACTAGGTGAGTGCAATTAACTGGTAGAAGCCAAAAACAGAAGTCTCTTGGTCCTCCAGAACCGGAGTTGAGTAGCCCTGATGTAGGGCAACTCCAGCAAGCTGACTTCCCCCAGAGACAGTTGCACTTGCTGCTCCAGCACGTCATGCGTTCCTGCTTCTAGTGGCCATAATGTCTTCTTCGATCATCAGCTTGTCGGTTCCAATGTTCCACTCCAGGATCTTTCAAGTGAAGCTCACAATGTCCGACTCATCAGTCTGGATCTAACTTCCGCTGGCCTGTGAGAGGCCTAGCAGTAACAGCAGGAGCAGGCCAAGAGTGTGTCGGTGGTCCATCTTCTTGTAGTGTTTAACGTGGTGATTTCAGTATGTAAATCTTGGTGAGGCGAACTGCCCAATTTTTTTTAGATGCATGCCAGCAAAGCCACTATGCTACACAACACTAAACAAGACATTAATTACACTATAACGATGAGTTTTTTTCTTTATTGTTTACTATTTTTTAGATTGTAGAATAACAGTGAAGACATCAAAACTATGAAATCACACATATGGAATCATGTAGTAACCAAAAAAGTGTTAAACAAATCAAAATATATTTTTTATTTGAGATCCTTCAAATAGCCAAACTTTGCCTTGACGAAAGCTTTGCACACTCTCGGCATTCTCTCAACCATCTTCACCTGGAATGCTTTTCCAACAGGCTTGAAGGAGTTCCCACATATACTGAGCATTTGTTGACTGATTTTCCTTAACTCGGCAGTCCAACTCATCCCAAACCATCTCAATTTGGTTGAGGTCGGGGGACTGTGGAAGCCAGGTCATCTGATGCAGCACTCCATCACTCTGCTTCTTGGTAAAATAGCCTTTACACCGTCTGGAGGTGTGTTGGGTCATTGTCCTGTTGAAAAACAAATGATAGTCCCATTAAGCCCAAACCTGAAGGGATAATGTATCGCTGCAGAATGCTGTGGTAACCATGCTGGTTAAGTGTGCCTTGAATTCTAAATAAATCACAGACAGTGTTACCAGCAAAGAACCCCGACACCATAACACCTCCTATTTCATGCTTTACAGTGGGAACCACACATGCGGAGATCATCCGTTCACCCACACCGTGTCTCACAAAGACACTGTGGTTGGAACCAAAAATCTCCAATTTGGACTCCCAGACCAAAGGACAAATTTTCACCAGTCTAATGTCCATTGCTCATATTTCTTGACCCAAGCAAGTCTCTTCTTTTTATTGGTGTCCTTTAGTAGTGGTTTCTTTGCAGCAATTCGACCATGAAGGCCTGATTCACACAGTCTCCTCTAAACAGTTGATGTTGAGATGTGTCTGTTACTTGAACTCTGTGAAGCATTTATTTGGGCTGCAATTTCTGAGGCTGGTACCTCTAATGAACTTATCCTCTGCAGCAGAGGTAACTCTGGGTCTTTTATTCCAGTGGTGGTCCTCATGAGAGCTAGTTTCATCATAACGCTTGACGGTTTTTGTGACTGCACTTGAAGAAACTTTCAAAGTTCTTGAAATGTTCCGTATTGACTGACCTTCATGTCTTAAAGTAATGATGGACTGTAGTTTCTTTTTGCTTACTTGAGCTGTTCTTGCCATAATATGGACTTGGTCTTTTACAAAATAGGGCTATCTTCTGTATACTCCCCTTACCTTGTCACAACACAACTGATTGGCTCAAATGTATTAAGAAGGAAAGAAATTCCACTTATTAACTTTTAAGAAGGCGCATCTGTTAATTGAAATGCATTCCAGGAGACTACCTCATGAAGCTGGTTGAGAGAATGCCAAGAGTGTGCAACGCTGTCATCAAGGCAAAGGGTGGCTATTTGAAGAATCTCAAATATAATTATTAGTCTCAAATACAAACACTTTTTTGGTTACTACATGATTCCATATGTATTATTTCATAGTTCTGGTGTCTTTAATATTATTCTACAATGTAGAAATGTAGACCAGTAGTGTGCATGTTATTCAATCATGTTATTCAATCATGTTATTCAATCGCACGCATCAACAAGCGTCTGTGTAGCCAGGCGCTAAAATATAACTTGATTGTATTTATGACGCTCGACACTCTGCAAGTCCTGCCTCTCTCTTCTCCTCATTCGTTTTTAGGAACATATACCAACGTGCCATCTCCTCTTTGGCTTTTAGGAGCATATAACCATGTGGGTGATTAAAAGATGAACTGAGGTCCACACTCTGGTCGGTTGGGGTAATGCACCTTAAAGTTGGTTGCCAACCTACATATGAAGTTCAAAGAAGATGAAGAAGCCTGAAGGAGGAGAGATGACTAGAATCAAACTCGGTTTAGCGATACCCTTTTATCTGTGGATTAATTGTTAGAGTAGAGGACCTTGTGCATTTCAGGTAAAATAACAACCCAGTGTTTAGATCCAAGGACAAATTAGCTAGCAACAGCAAGCTAGCTAGCTATTGCCATGAATGTTTAATACTTTTTGACCTGTCCCCAAATTAAAATAGTTTGTTCAGAGTTTGTTTCGATATTTTAACCTGCATGTCCTGATCACGTCTGCTGTGGGTGTACAAATTCAACATGCACTCGATGGCGCATGCAGATGCATGTGCACGGTCTGGTTAGCATGTAAGGGCCTACATAAAGTTTTCCCAACAGCAGAGCTTTCTTTTCAGCACCATGGAGTGATTCAACAAGATGGCACTGACAGAGATGACAGCTTCGTTTCTAGTCCTTAGGAAACTGCAGTATTTCGTTTTTTGATGTGTTATTTATTACACTGTTAGCCCATAAAACCTTAAGTGTTATTACATAAAACCGGGAAGAACTATTGGATATCATAAAGATGTCAATTTACCAGCACAATCTAGAAGAAAAAGAAACGCACACCTATTAAGACGAGGTGCTGGCTAGCGGAATAGAAAACTTGAAAATAAAAGAGAGCCTCACACTCTAGGAGCTCAGATGCAAAAATGTAATTACCAACGTTTCGACAGCCAAGCTGTCTTCATCAGGGTATTAGCCCAACCAGCACTACGACCAGGATTACAACTTGAACTGACCCAAAACAATGCCGGAGGAGAGGGTGCTGGAGCGGTCTTCTAATGACGCTTCAGATGCGCGCACACCACCCACCACTCCAGAGTATATTACTCACTAATGTCCAGTCCCTAGTTAACAAAGTCAACAAAAACAGGGCAAGAGTTGCATTCCAAAGAGATATACGGGATTGTAACATACTCTGTTTCATGGAAACATGGCTAGCTGGGGACATGCTGTCGTAGTCCATACAGCCAGCGGGATATTCAGTGCATCGCGCCGACAGGAATAAACATCTCTCTGGTAAGAAGAAGGGTGGGGGTGTATGTTTCATGATTAATGACTCATGGTGTAATTATAACAACATACAGGAACTCAAGTCCTTTTGTTCATCTGACCTAGAATTCACAATCAAATGCCGACCGTATTATCTCCCAAGAGAACTCTCGGTTATCGCCACAGCCGTGTATATCCTCCGGGCAAACGGATACCAAGATGGCCATCAAGGAACTTCACTGGACTTCATGCAAACTGGAATCCATATATCCTGAGGCTGCATTTATTGTAGCTAGGGATTTTAACAAAGCTAATTTGTGAACGAGTCTCCCTAAATTATATCAGCATATCAATTGCTGTACATGAGCGAGCAATACGCTTGACCATTGCTACTCTAACTTACGCAATGCATACAAGGCCCTCCCCCGCACTCCTTTTGGCAAATCTGCCCATGACTCCATCTTGTTGCTCCCCTCCTATAGGCAAAAACTAAAACAGTCTGCAGACAATCACGGATTACAGAAGCAAAACCAGCCCCGTTGCGGACATCGAAAATCTTGCTTCCAGGCAAATTAAACAACTTCTTTGAGTGCTTTGAGGACAATACAGTGCCACCGACGCAGCCCGCTACCAAGGACTGTGAGCTCTCCTTCTTGTGGCTGATGTGAGTAAGACATTTAAACATGTTAACCCTCGCAAGGCTGCCGGTCCAGACGGCATCCCTAGCCGTGTCCTCAGAGCATGCACGGACCAGCTGGCTGGTGTGTTTACGGACATATTCAATCAATCCCTAGCCCAGTCTGCTGTCCCCACATGCTTCAAGATGGCCACCACTGTTCCTGTTCCCAAGAAAGCTTAGGTAACTGAACTAAAGGACTATCGCCCCGTAGCACTCACTTCTGTCAACATGAAGTGAAGGATCATATCACCTCCACCCTACCTGTCACCCTAGACCTACTTCAATTTGCTTACCGCCCCAATAGGTCCACAGATGATGCAATCGCCATCACACTGCACACTGCACACTGCCCTATCCCATCTGGACAAGAGGAATACCTATGTGAGAATGCTGTTCATTGACTTCAGCTCAGCATTCAACAAAATGGTACCCTCCAAACTCATCATTAAGCTTGAGACCCTGGGTCTCGACCCTTCTCTGTGCAACTGGGTCCTGGACTTCCTGACGGGCCGACCCCAGGTGGTGAAGGTAGGAAACAACATTTCCACTCTGCTGATCCTCAACACTGGGGCCCCACAAGGGTGCGTTCTCAGCCCCCTCCTGTACTCCCTGTTCACTCATGACTGCGTGGCCATGCACACCTCCAACTCAATCATTACTTTTGCAGACAACACAACAGTAGTAGGCTTGATTACCAACAATGACGAGACACCCTACAGGGAGGAGGTGAGGGCCCTCGGAGTGTGGTGTCAGGAAAATAACCTCTCACTCAATGTCAGCAAAACAAAAGAGATGATCGTGGACTTCAGGAAACAGCAGAGGGAGCACCCCCTATCCACATCAATGAGACAGCAGTGGAGAAGGTGGACAGTTAAGTTCCTCTGTGTTCATATCACCCACAAACTGAAATGGTCTACACACACAGACAGTGTGGTGAAGAAGGAGCAACAGCTCCTCTTCAACCTTAGGAGGCTGAAGAAATGTGGCTTGTCACCGAAGACCCTCACTGACTTTTACAGGTGCACAATTGAGCGCATCCTGTCGTGATGTACCACACCACCGTCTGGTACGGCAACTGCAACGCCCAAAACCGCAAGGCTCTCCAGAGGGTGGTGTGGTCTGCACAACAAATCCCCGATGTCACAGGAAGGCAAAAAAGATAATCAAGGACAATAACCACCCGAGCCACTGCCTGTTCACCCTGTTTCCATCCAGAAGGCAAGGTCAGTACAGCTGCATCAAAACTGGGACAGAGAGATTGAAAAACAGCTTCTATCTCAAGTTTATCAGATTGTCAAACAGCCACCATTAGTACAGAGAGGCGGCTGTCTACCTACATACTTGATATCATTGGCCACTTTAATACTGTAAATGGAACAGTTTAATACATTAATAATGCCACTTTAAGAATGTTTACATATCTCAACTCAAAAGTATATAATGTATACTAACAGGTATGAAGGTAAGACCTAGATGCAGACCATGTAGAATAAACTAAAGTTTAATGTTCCAAAAGGGACAGGCGTAAGAGTAGACGGGGGGAGGCCAGGGTACTGTGACACCGGATAAAACGGCGGTAGAAGTTGGCGAACCCCAGGAAGCGTTGCAGCTGCACCCTGGACGTAGGCTGGGGCCAATCCACCACCCCTTTCATCTTCTCAGGATCCATCTTGACGCTCCCAGCAGAGAGAACGTAGCCCAGAAAGGGAATGGTGGAGCGATTGAACTCGCACTTTTCCGCCTTAACGAACTGCGGGTTCTCCAGAAGGCGCTGGAGAACCTGCCGGACATGAAACAGTGCCTTGGCCCTCTTTGGTGACTCTCGAGGAAGGTCGGGAAACCTCTGGTGCTCTCGGTCACGGGACTGTTGGGAACTTCCGGGATGGCTCGGAGGCGAGGTGGAATCTCTGGACGTGTGAGTGACGTTGAATTCCCTCTCCACCCGTCGTTCCCACAATCGCCCATCGATGCGGATGGTCAAAGCGATGAGGAAGTCAAGATCTGTGGGCAACTCCTGAGCCACAAGCTTGTCCTTAACCTCTTCCGAGTCGCCGTGCAGGAACATGTCGAACAATGCTTCCAGGTTCCAATCACTCTCCGCTGCCAACGTGCGGAAATCCACTGCTTAGTCGGCCACTGTGCGTGCATCCTGCCGGAGCTGGATTAGCTTCCAGACAGCTTCTCTACTGGAGAGCAGGGCTTCAAAAAAATCTTCTTCACCACTCCCACGAACCCCTCCAGGCTCACACATTTTGTCGGCTGCTGTTCCCATATGGCGGTAGCCCAGGTGAGAGCCCTTCCAGACAGCAGCGTGATGAGGTAGGCTATTCTGGAGCGATCCGGGGGGAAGGAGGAGGGCTGAAGCTCGAAAATGAGGGCACACTGAGCTAAGAACGCCCGACAGGTGCTCGGCTCTCCATTAAAGTGTTCTGGTGGGAGGTAACCAGGAGGAGTGGCCGGTGGGTCGGCGCTGCTATCCGCCGAGTTACTGAGGGGCGGTGGGGTTACCACCGTGGGAGGCTGACCCCCAGCCAACCCGCGGAATTGCTCCCGCAGCATGACCCATGCCCGGTCATGGAGCTCATTCAACATTTGGATCCCCTCCATCAGCACACGAAGCAACTCCTCATACCTACCAATGGAGTCTCCTTGAGAGGAAAAGACGTTGCGCAGTTGGCCCAGGTCTGCTGGGTCAGTCATGGCCAGTTTGTACTATCAGGTATGAAGGGAAGACCCAAATGCAGACCACATCCAATAAAACAATAGTTTATTAATGTTCCAACAGGGTCAGGTCAAGGCAGGTCAAGGCAGGCAGGGGTCGGTAATCCAGAGGGGATCAGAGGTACAGTTCGGTAGGCAGGCTCAGGGTCAGGGACAGGCAGAGTGGTCAAGCAGGCGGGCTAAGAGTCAGGACAGCAAGGGTCAAAACCGTGAGGGCAAGAAAAGAGAGACTAGAAAAAGCAGGTGCTGAGACACAAACCACTGGTTGACTCGAACAAACAAGAACTGGCAACAGACAAACAGAGGACACAGGTAAATGTACACAGGAGATAATGGGGAAGATGGGCGACACCTGGAGGGGGGTGGAGACAATCACAAGGACAGGTGAAACAGATCAGGGTGTAACAGTATACCGTATCCTTCACTACCTATTCTTTACTATCTATTGCATATTAGCCGCTCTGTCACTAATCATCCATATATTTAATACTTATATTCTCTTATACCATTCCTTTACTAGATTGTGTGTATAAGGTTTTGTTGTGGAATTGTTAGAATATACCTGTTAGATACAGCTGTACTGGCGGATCTAGAAGCATAAGCATTTCGCTACACTCGCAATAACAACTGCTAACCCTATGTATGTGACCAATAACATTTGATTTGATTTGATTTGAATCCTTACCACCGCTACACCTGGCTATCATCGGAGCCTTGTCTGGCAGCGCAACTGTTCATTCAGCCTCATTTACTGCATTTAAAAAAACATAGCTGATATGGCTGACTTGCTTAAACAAATGTGGTTTCTTCTGACAATTGAGTACAAACTATGGCAAAAGGGAATGACGAGCGGATAAGAAGCAATCCGTAATTTTGATTAAGACATTGAGCGAGCTAGGATGGACGTAAACATTTGTTTATGGACGTAGTCAATATAACTATTTGTTCAGCACTTTTGAAATGTACAGTGAAATAATTGAGTATTCTCCCTGTACACCAAGTCAGAACCGTAGAATAAATAAAAGGGGGCATATAAGCAGACAATGAAAGCTCTTACAGTATTCGATGATTACATTTTTCTAAAACAGGCTATAGGCTACATGTGCACCACCAAGTCAGAACAGTAGACTAAGTTACAAGGGGAAAAGGATCAAATTATTAGGGTGAGGCACATGGTTACTAACAGCTTACTACACCACATACACTTAGTATTACTTTATTAGTTACAGTATACATTTCTCCCTGGCATATTACATAATTTATGCAGCAGCATACAATACCTTTTTGGACTCACCTTGTTGTGCTGCACTCACTTGAACAGGAAGGTGGTGCGGCGGTCCTACTCGTGGGCAAATTTTGGCAGCAGAAGTCATGATGGATTGACAGCATGGTCAATGTATTCAACCTTTTCTGGTCCATGGCATGTGAATGTTTATCCTTTTAAGCTTGGAAAAGAGACCCTTAAACCCAGACTTTGACGACACACCCTCTCCACTGAATATCAGGCTAGTGATTGCTTTGCAATGCTTGCAGATAGCCACTGATTCCTTCCAAACCACTCATTGTTGAATTTGAAATTTCCAACTTGTTGTGTAATGTTTATGTCCAATGGCCAATGAGCACCGATACGTTTTATCTATAATTTCTCTTCATATGACAAGTACTGAAAAGGATTTGCTAGTAGATTTTCGACTTGATTCGTGATGATTAGAGATGATGACTGCTTATCTAGCTTGCTAGCTAAGATTTATGTTGACATCATTTTATCTGTGGCCAATGACCTTGAGCCTTCTTGGATGGGAACTTATAATGTAAATCTATGGCAGCACCCAAAGGGCTTGAATTGTTTTGCTCTCCCCGTAGATTTTGTGGTGACGTAGTATCCCCATGACTGACAGCACACTGAGCCAATCCCAGCGCAACTAGAGCTGGGCTAAAACACCTGCATTTTGGAGCTGCCTTACACAATAAAGCAAAAAAAGTGACATTGTTTTATGCGGCTTTATTAACACAATATTGTTTGCAAACTGATATGAGACACGTATTAATGCCAAAATAACATGCAAAACAAGCATGTCATTTTTTGCTAAACAGGTGGGGCTCAAACCATGTAGGGCAGAGTGAGGAGGCTTGAATGAGAGTGGGGCCTGAAACGTTGGGCCTGAATGACTTGTCATCACTGAGTGTGTAAAGCAGTGGCATGTATTCATGGAAGCAAAGGGAAGCCAGGCTTCCCCCAAAAAATGGAAAATAAATGTTGTTTTGTACATTTCCTTCAATTCGCAAAAGGCTGAATGTATTTCACCAGAGAATGCATCCGAGCGAACAAAACATTGCTCCTCTGTCTCAGTATGTGTAGCGTATCTATCTGATGCTGTCTGGAAAGAAAGAGCATGACATTGTTGCCACCCATTGCATTGAATGCAAGGGAAGCCAGCAAACATTTGGCCTCCCTTGATAAAAAAAAAATAAAAAATCACAGCCAATCAGCGTAGAGCTAAACTTAGTGAGCTCAGCTGTGAATGTTCCTGGTGCACCAAAAAAAGTGTCATGGTGTGAAGGAAAATGCTATGTTTGTGCTTTTCTAATAATGAATAAGACTGGGTTCATGCAAGTGACTGATTGATTGTACCTGGGAGGAATCCTCTTATCAGCATAAGCAATTTGGCAGTATGCCCAGAACATTGTTTTGAGAACCGAAAGGGGTGTCTCAGTTTCACGGTCTCAGCTTAGAGAGAAGAAGCCTCGTGAGGTATTGGTCGGTCACATGCATGAACCAAATGTTAATGATGAATTGATTATGAATAATGAATAAGCTAAATCATGCAAATATAACTTGTCTTGTAAGCAGAATATTAGAGAACTAATGGGACTGCCATGGTGGAGCTGCTGACAGACGTGTACTACTTGGTGTATTAAGCTTGTTTAAACCTCTCCAGCATGCTGAAAATAAAGAATGATTAATTTAAGATTGACTTCAGTTGTTACTGGTAATAATTTCCACGACAAAGGGAAGCCAGTTTGGATTTGGCTTCAGACCAATTCCCTCACAAGTCAAACATCAAATAAATAGAATTGTTGCATTTTGTTTTGTTGTCCCCTTGTGGCCAGCTAGCTAGCTAAAATCGTCCCTTTCCCAAATTAGCCATTGGGATTTGGACTAGATGAGGTATGCTAATGTTAACTAGCTGCCCATGAAGTTAGGCTAGCGAGCAAGTGTTTTAGCCAGGGGGAGAGAAGAGAGAAGAGAGAGAGAAGAGAGAGAGAGACAGAGATGACTTGGATAATGGGCTTGCAAAACTGAAACCTACTTGAAGGTTAAAGCTTTAACTTTTGCCCCTAGTGGCCGGTTTCCGCGACGTCTGCTGGCGTCCTCAGACACGTATACAAGTCAAACACTGACTTGTATCACGAGTGACCTAGCTAGTTTCATTAACTATTAATCCACACACATGGCACACACATACACACTGCCTTTAGCTGAATGGTGGGTAATTGTTTCGGAGAGGGAAATAAACGAGGACTTGTTTTCCTTTCCACTGGCCGTGTGTCCTCCCGGTGGTGTCCTCCCCTTGGGGCATCATTTCTGGACCAAGGTCCAGCCTGGCCTGGGCTAGCATAGCCAAGCAGGACATCCAGAGCACATGTTGGAGCAATCAGTCCCTATAATTCGGAGCCTCCCAAGTGGGGACCAAGCCAGGCAAAATGCACAGGGCATGTATGTCTCACAGCCTCCCAGAGGACGGTAGAAGTATGTCTCTAAAAGCCGTGCCTGCCCTGCCGTGCCTCCCTCTTAGTACAGATCTGCTGCAGGGGCACGCTACCCACAAGGTGACCCCCAAACAGTGCAGATAGGGATCATGGCCCCAAGTACGTCCCTGTGTGTTTTTGTGTGTGCGTGTGCGTGTGCGTCTGTGGGAAGGTTAATCTTGACATTACCACCCTGTTACAGCCAAACTCAGACCACACCATTGTATAAAAGTTCCTATCATTTACAGACCTCACAAGATGTTTAGGAATAACAGACCAAGACCAACATGGAGTTTACATCTTCCTCCCAAACAATCAGCCTACATACAGTCCAAACTAAAGCCAAGGCTTGTAATTTGAGTGAATACTAGAATTAAATGAATCGTCACTCTGTCTGTGTCTGTCTGTCTGTCTGTCTGTGTCTGTCTCTCTCTCTTTTGGCAATTATCTGATGGAACAAACAGCTCTGCTCCCACATGTGTCGGTCAGAGGTTGAGCTTCCCCAGCCACAGACCATACCGGCTACACACCAACCAACCAGCCCCTCACGCACGCGCATGCACACACACACACACACACACACAAGCACACATACTGTACATGTGTGCACACCCGCACACACACCAACCAGCCCTACAGTATTCTGCTTACTATGCTTATCTGACTGGACCACATGTGGGCACCAGCTAGGGCCATCTCTCTGGCCATCATTAGAAAGCACTTCATCGGATAGGAGCTTGGCAAACTGTTGAAGGTTGGAACCTTGGTGGACTGACAGGGCCGAGGGGATGAAAGATCGTGCCAAGCGTTGCCAGGTTGTGCATATAGGATAAGGGGTTCCCGTGGAGAGCGTTGCCAGGTGTGAAGTGAACTGGGCCTCTGTGTTGTTGATGTTGGGCCCCTGGCTAAAGCTGGACAGCTGTTTTGGCCCTATTAGTAATGCTACTCTGGATTTGGAGCTGGTCCTCCATCCAGTCCAGCTGTGGGAGGGAGGGAGGGAGTCATTGTCATTGTGACCCCAATTACTGTGGACCTTGAAAATCTGGTGTTAAGAACTGACTCTCTGGACGGGACAGGAAGTTAGTTAAGAGGCAGTGTCTGAAGAAGGCCTTTCTGATCCAATGGTTCTTTGTTTTGAGGACTTGTTTTTATGTTTTTATTCCAACACTAATTTCTTTCATGTCTTGGCTTCCAAACGGTGTAATACGAAAAAACGGTCATGTTTTTTCTCCTTTAGCTTTTGTTTTCGGGCGTACAATACTCAGAGCAGTTACTCTATAGACACTTCAATAGGACTCTATATAACATTCATACATTTTCACGTTTTCAAAAGCCTCACACGCTAATCTTGGATGGCTGTAGTATATTGTCCTTTTCATTGCATTTTCTCTCATCTTTCAACTGTGTATTATTGTGTACTATGATATAGCTTTCTTATGAGACTCTGACATTGTTCATCACTTCTCTGTTCTCTCCCGTATAATTCAGTGTGTGGGCCTTGTCTCGCTGCTACCACAGAGCTGTGTATGTGCAGTCAAGCTGCAGGTGGAAACCTGAGGGTACACTAACTGAGGGGCTGGGTCATTACATTTTATGCCAATTACATTAACTCTCCCCTGTGTGTGTGTGTGTGTGTGTGTGTGTGTGTATATGTTTGTTTGCAACTGGGCCTCATTTGAAGAGGGGGGAACTAAGGAAGGGGTCCCTGTTAAAGTTCAAGGGTGAATCCCCCCCACCCCTTCCCGTTGCTATTTATAGGGCCGTGGTCAAGATGGCCACCATACTTTGTGAGCTGTGGCCAGGGGTCAGGGGTCAGCGTTTCCAAATGACTGTTTATTTTTAATCTAAACAAGGTTGCTATTTAAGGCATCATGAAGAGGCCGCCCGCTAATTATGGTAGTGATGGTGAGCCTGTCTGCCTGCCACCCCCAGCTCAGCTCAATTGCAGCCATATGCTGCCAAACTAGGGGGTCTTACTGCCTTGTGCCCCCTGCCATCTCTACTGCATCCCTGTGTGTGTGTGTGTGTGTGTGTGTGTGTGTGTGTGTGTGTGTGTGTGTGTGTGTGTGTGTGTATGGTGGGTGTCTTTGGCTCTCCATGTGGTGCAAGTAAAGGATAACCTTGGTTTTGGTATGTGTGTATACATGTCCACCTATCCATCTACCTTTAACCCTATTGCCAGATCAAATATTTTGGTATGTTGTTTACGCCACACCTTGAGTAGCTGGTTACTCACTAATTAAGGTGAAAAAGTGTATCAACATCCCTGGAAAAAACACAAACGCTCGCAAGCATGCACCGAAACACACACACTAACAGTCTTTAGAGGAACAGACCTGGAAAATCCCTCGAACACACACTGACAACACGCGCAAATGCTCGCAAGCATGCACAGAAACACACACACTGAAAGTCCTTAGAGGGACAGACCTGGAAAATCCCTAGAACACACACTGACAACAGTCCCGCCGTCTCTTCAAGTAAATTGTCCGTGACTCATCTCACGATCAGTACAGTTCTGGGATGTCCACTTCAACAACATATTCTAACGACTTCTATTCCTTTCTCGTTTCAGCTATCTGGTCCTCATAGTATTTCACAACCATGCCGTCTTATAATCACAACCAGCATCTTTGGAATCCACAACCTGAATCAGTAGCCATGTTTTTACGCACCTTCAGTGAAGCATTACGAGACCATAAACATGTCATTGTATCTCAATAAAAATTGCACTTTGGGCGTGCTGCTGGCTCTTTACTTGCAGAACTGGGGAACCAGCTACCAGACCTGCTCTGTAAAGGGGTTACTCTGAATTTGACATACGCATTTCAAGCAGCCAGGTGGCAAGTCAAATGTTGTATTCCATATTACAGGACACCTACTGTAATATAAACACAGTATTAAATGAGTGGATTAATGAGGCCGAAGCAAAGGCTTCCAAATTGGAAGCAACTACAGGGCAAAGCGGACCAGAAAGACATGGCAAAAACCGCTCAACCACTTACAGTAAGACTTGCTGCCACTCCAATCTGTCCCCTGCACAAATGGATTAGGCACCATCACCACATACAAATTCAATAGGTACAGCCTTCTCACTCATGGGAGCAACAAATATGTTTGCTTACAAGGCATGCCTCAAAATATGTTAATGAGCCATTAACAACAATACCTTGCACCATTGGTGTTCATAAGGTTTGTGGGGTGGAATTACAGTACCATTCAAAATGCAGCAATTATTTGCTCCGACCACATTTTCCCACAATGCTTCAGACTTTACAGTATGCTGCAGTAAAAAAAAATATTTGACTGTTGATAACACCCCAAATTACCCACCTGGAAGTACACATGCCCCAAAAATGTGAAGGATTTCAAATATTATTTGAACCCAGGTCTGCTGGCTATTGCACCTCCCACCTCTTTTACTTCGTGGGCACCTAGCCACACGCTTCAGTGAATTTGTCCTTTCCATCGCTGTGAAAATGTGTTTTACAGGAATATTCCTTTCATTTAGAAGAACTCTGTTAGCTCTGGTGTGAAGTGGTACTGACTGAGGACTTTGGTGGAACTGTAGCCGAGTTAGCTAAATACTATTTTGGTAATGTTGTCAGAATATTTGTTTTCCTATGGCTGTGTGTGTGTGTGCGTGTGGTGTGTGTGTGTGCATGTGCGTGTGTAACGAACGGGCCTGGTTCGGGCTCCACGCTCCCTTGCCCACTGATCCCTATCAGGGAAATGGACGGCTGGCGCTTAGTAGCTGGGCTTCCGTGGCAATTACCAGATCCCAGGAGAGGCTCCAAACCTGGCTCCCAAACAAGTCACAGCCTATGTGTTGCACTGAATAAAAACCCAAATGTAGGCTAGAAAATTGCCCCTAAAAAAAAACTAAAAATTGGACTAGCAATAATCCCCCGCGCAGTGTTGCGTGAGGTATTTGGTTTCCCTGAAATATGTGCTCATCTGACGACTGAAACGGGATACGCTCAGGGTTAAGCCACTGAAACGGCAACCCATGTCAGAAAAATATAATTATATATTTTTTTTCTTCCTATCCAAATGAACTGCCAATGATTGGGGGATCAAACCAAAATTGCCCAGTCTAAGAATGTTCAATCCATTTCAGGCTAGGACTAGAGTACAGGCAGCTGGTGCATGAAACAAGTTACATGTTAAAATGTTCAGTGCACCTTGAAAGTCCAAGGAGAAGAAGGAGGAGAGGAAGGAGAAAATGAATGAGAGAAAGAGGAGGAAGAGAAAGAGAAAGAGAAAGAGAAAGAGAAGGAGAAGGAGAAAATGGAAAATGAGGAGAAAGAAAGAAAGAAAGAAAGAAAGAAAGAAAGAAAGAAAGAAAGAAAGAAAGAAAGAAAGAAAGAAAGAAAGAAAGAAAGAAAGAAAGAAAGAAAGAAAGAAAGAAAGAAAGAAAGAAAGAAAGAGAGAAAGTGAGAAAGAAAGAAAGAAAGAAAGATCAGTCCTGTATTGGTTTAGCTGAACATAGTTGATGACACCATAAATCATTGTTGATTAATTGCTTGTAGCAGTGTGGTGTGTGTATATATATATATATATATATATATATATATATATATATATATATATATTTTTTTTTTTTATTTTAATCTGAGAAATCTTGAAGGAAAGCAAAGCTCAAGGATAAGATAAAAGCATCTGGTAACACTTCACAATAATTGCTGTGAAACCCTGAAGATCTGAGAAGAAATTCCAATGTTTTTTTCCCCTCGTTACTTCTTCTCGGCTTTCCTTGTGTTTGAATGTAACTACATTTATTTTCTTTTATCCCCATTGGTATGTACATTATCAGATCGTCAAGTCTTACTTCACAATTGGTGGCTCCAATGTACAGACGTGTTGAACAACACAAAACTATATGCTTCATGAGGTATTGACTCCACCTAGAAGCTGGATAACCCATCAGTGTGTGACAAATCAGAGATGACAGAATCAAACTTGAATGCTAAACACACATTCATGCAACAGGGATGACATACTGTACCCCCATCCAGTATCATGTTTCGCAGACATCTTTAAGGAAGTGGACCACCCTAACTTCAAGTTGAACTTAGGCCGACATCTTTTTTTAAGTCACAGTGCCACCATGCAGGGTGGCAGACTGGGTGGCATCCCCCGCTGCTGGGGTGAGATCGGTGTTGAGCATCCCAGGGTGTGTGTGTGTGTGTCCGCTTAGTGCCCACCACCTTCATGGTTGCCAGGGGGAAAATGCCCCCAAAGGAACCAGAAATACTGGGCTGGTACCATCCTGTGGTGGGGTGGGTGTCCCGGGATGGGTGTTCCTGTCTGGTGCCCACCACCTGTCATGGCAGCCAGCGGGCACAACATGCCCTCAAAGGCACCAGACAGACAGACAGACACCCACAGGGCTCTAATTACACAGGCTAATTAACCACATCTCAGCCGCGGAGCCGCCTCCCGCCTCTGCCCTCCTCAGGAAGGGGCACCGCCAACCGGACCACCAGGACCGCCACCAGGCACACCAGGGGACCACTAGGCCATGTGTGCCCCAAGCCCTGTGCGACCTCCGGGGGAAACCACAAGGCAGCATGAGGTAGAGACTGGAGAGAGACGGGAGGGAGGTTAAATACAGCTTAGCCTCAGACTGATAGGCATCTCCAGATTGTGGGGGCATGGGGAGATTGTAGAGGAAGAGGGGACAGGGACAAGGTCGGGGACAGGAGATGGTACAGGGCTGGTGAAGGAAAGACGGGCTATAATAATGTCTGGAATAGAGTGAAAGGAAGGGTATCAAACAAACTGATACTGTTCCATTCATTCCGTTCCAGCCTTTACAATGAGGTGAGATTTAAAAGTGACACCAGCCTCCAATGTTCTCTAACCAGGCACTGTTCCAGAGGAGCACCAGACATTATTTATCCCCCTCTTGTTTAACTTGTTGCCACAGTGACGGAGCTGAGAAAGCAGGATCACCCCGGTGATGCCTCGCTAGTGGCCTGGTTTTCACAGCTGAAGGCCAGAGAGCAAAACACATCACCATGACTCACTTTTAATTGCTGGCACTACTCAGTGTATGATAACACTAAGAGAAGAAACACAACTGAACGATCGAAGGTTGAGTGCTGTTGAGTGCCCCAGGCCAGAATATTGGCCATTTTCTGATGATTGAAATTACCAAAAACATCCACGGTTCGCCAGCAGGTGGTCGCTATAACACACTGCGACAGCAGCAAGCAATAGGATGGCCAGCCGCTGCATTTAGCAATTTGTTGTCGCGGTGTGTCCGAAGATTAACAGGCAGCTCTAGTTCTTAACAGGAGCAGCACTCATACCAAAAGGTAATAGGAAAGATCCCAACAGTCCACAAATCCCATTGAACATGACTTATCAATCTGATCATTTAACCCTTGTGTGGGGTTCGGATCTATGGGACCCATTTTCAATGTTTACTAAAAGAAAAATGATACAATTAATAATTTTTCAACCTGAGACTAATTGGCCGTGGCTCATTTTCTGTGACAAACATGTAAAATAACACATTTTCATTGAGTGCACCCCCACACATTTCTATTACATATGTGGTGTACGTTATTTTGATATATTGTTAAAAATTTAAAAAAAAAAAAGTTTTTATCCACACTCTCCCCCAGTCAGGTGGAAATTGGGAGAGGGACACAAAAAAATATATTTTTGCATGTGTGGCTCCTAACCACAATCAGTATGGCAAAAGGAATCTTTGCTCATAGGGCCTTGGAAATAATTTTTGCAGAGGAGAAGCTAGTGTGGAAGGAGCGTCTTCCATTTTGAAAGATGAAGAACTTTCCAGAATATGAGGATCATGTCTCTGTCAATTTGGAGTCTGACAGTGAGTTGGAAGAAGAGGATCAGATTGACCCTCCGCCAGCCCCAGGACCAGCCAGTCAGCAATCAGCTAGGGCAGCCTGCAGGAGGAGAAACACGGATGTCAAAAAATTGAAAATCATTCTGGACTGCCCTAATTTGGAGGGAAGGCATGTTTTTGGAGAGAGATGGAAAGAGATGGACCAAACTCATTTACATGTATACTTTGGGGTTCTTATCCTTGCCGGTGTTTTCAGATTCCACAGAATCCCTGTGGGATGCAGAAACTGGCAGAGAACTTTTCCGTGCAAAATTGTCTCTGGAAAACTTTTTCAGGATTATCCTCTTCGATAACCGAGACACCAGACCAACTCGGCGGCAGGGAGACAAGCTAGCTGAAATCAGGATAGTGTGGGACAGGTGGGTGGACCGCCTTCCCCTGTTTTACAACCCTGGGCCCAACGTTACTGTTCATGAACAGCTTATGCCATTTAGGGGCCGCTGCCCCTTCAGGCAGTACATACCGTCTAAACCCACAAAATATGGAATCAAGATCTGGGCTGCCTGTGATGTCGCTTCATCATATGCGTTGAACTTGCAAGTGTATACAGGGAATTCCTCTAAGTTTGTGTTCACGGCCCACACGTACCTAGGGTCCTACATGCCAAAGAAAGGCAAAAATGTGGTACTCATGAATATTCTTCAACGTCTCGGACACCTCGGTGTACAACGAGTTTGTCATCTGGCTGGCGTTGAACCCAGATTGGAACAGAGGGAAGCCCCAGAGGAGACGGCTCTTTCTCGAGGAGCTGGGAAAGGAATTTGCAAGACCTCAAATCCAGAGGAAGCAACATATCCCAAGGACCCCAGCTTCTACAGCCATCGTGAGGAGAATTCAGGAGGAGGAGGATGCTTGTGCCCCATTCGCCCGACCCACAGAACCAACAACTCCAATACTGGAAGTAAGTGTGAGCGATGTTGTTGCATGTGTGTGTGTCTGACTATCCTACCTTGGCCTACTGTAACTAAACTCAGCAGAAAAAGGTTCAGCCCTTTTCCAGGACCCTGTCTTTCAAAGATAATTCGTAAAAATCCAAATAACTTCACAGATCTTCATTGTAAAGGGTTTAAACACGGTTTCCCATGCTTGTTCAATAAACCATAAACAATTAATGAACATGCACCTGTGGAACGGTCATTAAGACACTAATAGCTTACAGAGGGTAGGCAATTAAGGTCACAGTTATGAAAACTTAGGACACTAAAGAGGTCTTTCTACTGACTCTGAAAAACACCAAAAGAAAGATGCCCAGGATCCCTGCTCATCTGCGTGAACGTACCTTAGGCATGCTGCAAGAAGGCATGAGGACTGCAGATGTCGCCAGGGCAATAAATTGCAATGTCCGTACTGGGACAGCGCTACAGGCAGACAGGATGGACAGCTGATCGTCCTTGCAGTGGCAGACCACGTGTAACAACACCTGCACAGGATCGGTACATCCGAACATCACACCTGTGGGACAGGTACAGGATGGCAACAACAACTGCCCGAGTTACAACAGGAATGCACAATCCCTCCATTAGTGCTCAGACTATCCGCAATAGACTGAGAGAGGCTGGACAGAGGGGTTGTAGGCCTGTTGTAAGGCAGGTACTCACCAGACATCACCGGCAACAACGTTGCCTATGGGCACAAACCCACCGTCGCTGGACCAGACAGGACAGGCAAAAAGTGCTCTTCACTGACGAGACGCAGTTTTGTCTCACCAGGGGTGATGGTCGGATACACGTTTATCGTCGAAGGAATGAGCATTACACCGAGGACTGTGCTCTGGAGCGGGATCGATTTGTAGGTGGAGGGTCCGTCATGGTTTGGGGCGGTGTGACACAGCATCATTGGACTGAGCTTGTTGTCATTGCAGGCAATCTCAATGCTGTGCGTTACAAGGAAGACATCCTCCTCCCTCATGTGGTACCCTTCCTGCAGGCTCATCCTGACATGACCCTCCAGCATGACAATGCCACCAGCCATACTGCTCATTCTGTGCGTGATTTCCTGCAAGACAGGAATGTCAGTGTTCTGCTATGGCCAGCGAATAGCCCGGATCTCAATCCCACTGAGCATGTCTGGGATCTGTTGGATCGGAGGGTGAGGGCTAGGGCCATTCCCCCCAGAAACGTCCGGGAATTTGCAGGTGCCTGAGTGGAAGAGTGGGGTAACATCTCACAGCAAGAACTGGCAAATCTGGTGCAGTCCATTAGGAGGAGATGCACTGCAGTACTTTATGCAGCTGGTGGCCACACCAGATACAGACTGTTACATTTGATTTGGAGCCCCCTGATTTGGTTCAGGGACACATTATTAAATTTCTGTTAGTCTGTGTAAGTTGTCTCAGTTGATGAATCTTGTTATGGTCATACAAATATGTACACATGTTAAGTTTGTTGAAAATAAACGCAGTTGACAATGAGAGGACGTTTCTTTTTTTTGGTGAGTTTGTGAGTGACCGAGTGAGATGTTAGTAAAAATTCCTCAACTAAGTATTTTCATCATTCTGGATTGCAGCCGTTAGCAACAAGAAGAAGCACTGCGATGTGTGTGGACCGGAAGACACAGTACACATGCATCAAATGTAAGAAAAACATTTCAAACACACACACAGTAAAACTCTGTCCCTCATGTGGTGTGTAGACAGGCCTTAATTGGGGCTCATTTATCATTTCCATAACATACTTTACATAAACTTTGTCCTTCCAATTTGTTCATTTCAAAGCAATAAACATCAATAGTGATGAAAACCTTGTTTCATTTATATTTGTTCAAGATTTCAAGATAAACATGATTTATTCCACCCATGTCTTGATTATAATGAACAAAAATCACTTTAAAAAAAAAATGAACAGCGCTTTTATTGATAAACGTGACATAGCAGAGGTAAATGGCAAACATTAACCATGTATGGCTTCTACATTGCTTGTAGTTGATATAAGTCAAAGTCTAAGTATTAAGTATTTTTACAGTATTTTCTTTTAACCCAATAATGTTGTGGGTCCATCAGACCAGCGAACATTGGGTGAATAACAAAAACATAAACACCACAAGGTTTAAAATGACCTGTAATAGACATGATGGAACCAGGGTCAAAAAGCTACAAAAGACAGCTCAGCTTGAAGAAAAACGTGAAATCAAATTCTCACTCACCTTTTGCCAAGAACGAGCGTCGCGGCCTTCCAGGTTTTACAGCCATTTTAACGACATGGAAGTGTCAGACTTTCCCCGCAGCTCTTTCCACTGGCCTCCGACACACAAGACGAAAACAGACCGCAAACCCCCCTCGCAAACCCCCCTCGGCAGACACCTCCGCTGGTCCGACTTCTATTTTCCTCGGTTTGTTGTACTCCTCCCAACAACTGTTGTTGATTTGTCAGTATGATATAGTTGTCCTGCTGTGTATTTATGAGCGTGGCCCTTTGGGCCTAGCTGGATTGGTAACAGGCAGCGTGTAGCGTTTCAGTAGTGTGAGCGAGGTTGGCAAGGTGGCCTAGGTTAGTTACCTCACAAGGTAGCAGTACGAACAAGAATAAATAACAGGAGTCTTCTTCTGGAGTCCTGTGCGGGAGATATCTATCTTAGATATAGAAGTTAACTATGGAGGTGTTATTCCCTGCACCACAAAAGAGAAAAATGGTGATGTGCGTTTTAAAATGTAACTTTTGTCAGCCAATCCATCAGAATGGTTACAGCTGGTAGTAGATGATTCCTTAATAGTACCACTATATAGTATATTAGTTTAAATTATGTTTGCCCATCCTGTCAAAGCCAATTGGCCATACCAATTGCAAAGGGAATTTTGCAATTGGTACAGCCAGCAAGAGAGAATCTGTTGAAAAGTCAAGTTAGATCAATGTATGATCCTCATCCTCGTTAACTTCTTCATTGTTTTTCGGTCTAGTGAGTGCGAGTGGATCCAGGGGGTTTTCATACCATGATGCTGTGTTAGTGGAGCGTATTGGGTGGGTGGGTGGTCACTATATTTTCAAGCCGTTGAGGTATACAACATCTCCTAATGAGGCGCAGTAGCTGAGCGGTTGTTTATTTACGGACTACACGCACCGTTTGAAGGTACTCTTCATGAAATGGTCTTTGAATAAACTGCCATATAGAGCAATGAAAGGTATCCGTTCAATTGAGCATTTTTTACTACTCTATGACATGGGTTTAGTATTTCTGCCCAGTTCTTGATAGATTCTTCCTTCTATCATCTCTATACAAAAGAGATGGAGAATCATTTTGGGGTCCAGGACTAGGTTTAATCAGTGTTTGGGAAGCAGACCCATAATCTCTACCTCAATCGCGTTGTGTGTCCTGTTCCCATGGGATTTAGGCTAGTACTCTTTTACTGCTTTGTTTGCAAATCACCCTGAGAATTCAGGCTGTGTGTGTGTGTGTGTGTGTGTGTGTGTGTGTGTGTGTGTGTGTGTGTGTGTGCGCGTGTGTGCATATGTGCATGCAAGTGTATTAATCTTCATTCTAAAATCCACAGGGGGTCCACTGCCTTCTCAGGTGCCCTCTTCTCCAGGCCAGCGTGTCGCAAGAACTGCGGAGGGAGGGTGGTGAGAAGGTAGGGGGGCTGGGGTGTAGTCAGGACTGGAGAGGGAGGGTGGTGAGTAAGTAGGGGGTCTTGGGTGTAGGTTAGACAGCAGGAGTTGCGCGTGGAAAGAGGGATTGGATGTGGCCATTGTTGTCGAGGCGCTTGACAGACAGACATCCCTTCCCTGAGGGAAGAGAGTATGTAGCCTGTGAGAGACTGGGGAGGACAGATCTGTTGGACTAAGTGCGTTCTCTGTGCCGCCTTGGCCTGAGGACAAGCCTAAAAGTGTGTGACAACAACCAGCCTTGTACGCAGCATGAGAGGGAACCTATACAGTGGGAATGCACTGTACTGGAATGCACCCTTAAAACCCTGGGATCTTAAACACATGACTAAGTAAGAATGTAGAATGTTAGAGGGTCGTTCTTGAATTGTGCTGGCATTTTGGCGTGGCATTTCTATTCTTCCGATTCTAAACAAACTAATAGTGCAGCTTAATGACCATTATGATTACATTGTGCCACTAGTAGGAGTATTAACACCAATGACAGTAACACCAATGACACATTTCAGGGAATTCAGGATGTTCTTAAATGGAGGCCACATATGCTAAGGTCATTAACCCTTTAAAAATGATTTACTGAAGTGATACGATTATTCATTTTGAACACAACGTAATTTCCCTCAATTTAAAGGTATACTCAGAGATTGGACTTAGATGCAAAAAGTGAACGTCATAGCGGGTAAATTTCTGCAAAAACTAAGAGCAATGAAGGGCGAGACGCAAAATGGCCTATATGGTATTTATATTAGTCAAAAACATATATTCAGTGCCAAAATTGACCAAAAAACGTAAAGTACCAGTCCCAATCCAAAAGTTTGGATACACCTAGTCATTCAAGGGGTTTTCTTTATTTGGACTATTTTCTACATTGTAGCATAATTGTGAAGACATCAAAACTATGAAATAACACATGAAATCATGTAGTAACCAAAAAAGTGTTAACAATATCAAAATATATTTGAGATTTGAGATTCTTCAAAGTAGCCACCCTTTGCTGTGATGACAGCTTTGCACACTCTTAGCATTCTCTCAACCAGCTTCACCTGGAATGCTTTTCCAACAGTCTTGAAGGAGTTCCCACATATGCTGAGCACTTGTTGGGTGCTTTTCCTTCACTCTGCGGTCCAACTCATCCCAAACCATCTCAATTTGGTTGAGGTCGGGTGATTGAGGAGGCCAGGTCATCTGATGCAACACTCCACCACTCTCCTTCTTTGTCAAATAGCCCTTACACAGCCTGGAGGGGTGTTGGGTCATTGTCCTGTTGAAAAACAAATGATAGTCCCACTAAGCGCAAACCAGATGGGATGGCGTATTGCTGAAGAATGCTGTGGTAAATCACTGACAGTCTCACCAGCAAAGCACTCCTCCCCCCACCCCCAGTAACCCCAATGACATAACATTTAAGGACACATAATATATTTGTAATAATAGGTATTTTAATAGGTAGGTATTACCTATTAAAATAGGTATTTTGATAGCCCTCTTTGTTTGAATTTGTCTATACAACATATGAAATACTTTTGTTAACTTTCTAGCTTTCAAAATAATAGATATGTCTAAATCCACAAAGAAATGTCACTATGCTACTCATCACTACTGGGACAAGCCAATTTGCTTGCCCTAAGTAATTTAAACAATCCATAAAAAAAAGTTTTGCAGTTTAAATTACTTTGTGTTTTATCATTGATACACAGTTCAATATAAACAAAAACCTGTATGATGTGTAACTATTTCTAATTTTAAAGTGTATTTCATGATTTCATAGGCAAGGAAAAGGAAAAAAATTCAAATCTAACTGCAATTTAAAAATGACCCCAAAATATCTGCCACATCAGTTGTGTTACATGCCAAATTTTTCTTTTGCATGTCCAAATTTGATTCCTTTACTATTAATAAAAATACATTGTATTTTTGACATCCTGTATTACAGCCTAATTAACCCTCAGCTCTCTTCTCCATGCCCATTAATCCTGGGAGAGAGATACACCTCTCTCTGTAATCCCTAAAGCTGACCTTTTTGCTAACAGTGTTTAACTCAAGTGCCTGTGGTGTGAGCATGGGTTTCTCAGAGTGGGTTTGTGCGAGGGTAGAACTAAACTACAGCCTTAAAGGGGCAATCTGCAATTGCTACATCCATTTTGGGATTTATAAATGAATGATATGTACACATTGATTCTTGGAGAATATAACTTAGAAATGACATATGAGCTCAGTTAAATTGTCACACCCCATCAGAACCCAAAATATAAGATTGTTTTACTCAGTGCATTCGGAAATTACTCAGTCCCCTTGACATTTCCCACCTTATGTTACGTTACAGCCTTTTGTTACGTTACAGCCTAAAATTGATTAAATGTAATATATATATATATATATATATATATACAATACCTCATAATGGCAAAGCGAAAACAGGTTTTTTGACATTTTTGCAAATGTTTTAAAAATTAAAAAACAAATACCTTATTTACATAAGTATTCAGACCCTTAACTATTAGACTTGATTTTGAGCTCCAAATTTATTTGTCACATGCGCTGAATACAACAGGTGCAGACCTTACCGTGAAATGCTTACTTACAACAATGCAGTTCAAGAAATAGAGTTGAAATAAAGACAATGTTGACTAAATAAACTAAAGTAAAAATGTTTCATAACAAGTAACACAACAAAATAACAATAACGAGGCTATATAAAGGGGGTACTGGTACCAAGTCAATGTGCGGGGTAAAAACTAAATGGCAAAAGAAAAATTTACATCCGTTTTTGCTTTGTCATTATGGGGTATTGTGTGTAGATTGATGAGGAAATAAAACAATTTAATCCATTTTAGAATAAGGCTGTAACGTACCAAAATGTGGAAAAAGTCAAGAGGTCTGAATACTTTCCGATTGCACTGTAAATGTAAACAAACACTATATAGCTTCAAAACGTGGTTAAAACTATAATTTTATGAATGGTCAGACCTTGAAACCATAGGTCTGTCTATGAATTTGAGAGTGGTTACATTTCCAGCCCCATCCCTCGGCTTTTTACAGGACCCTGGGTGAGAAAAAACGCTTCGTTATTGTTTCAACTGCTGATTTCTCCTTTAACTGTTGCAGTAAAAGTAATGAATAATCCAGGTTAGGCAACTGACTCAACCAATTTTGATTCTAGCCCCACGTTCCATTATGTAATTCACATGATGGTGATGAGATGTCATTCAGGTGTTGATAAATCTACATTTCTGACAGCTCATTTATGTTGCAGTCAGCGCTTGTGAATTGCATGTCAATGAATAGGCATCAAACCTGATAGGTCGATGGGTCATTCAAGTTATATTGAGGAGCTCTCTGATTCAGAGGGGTTGGGTTAGATGCAGAAGACACATTTCAGTTGAATGCATTCAGTTGTGCAACTGACTATGTATCCCCCTTTCCCTTCCCTTCCCTGTCAGTCACGTTACCTTGGGAGATTATATTGTTTGGAAGTCTGGCTTCAGAGCCTCATCCTACAGGATCTTCAAGATGCAGTCTGGGAATTCTCTCAGTGGCTTTTACACGGATTTAAAGGGTGATTGCTTTCATAAATGCTATGAATTTCCCCTGAAGCTGCTGCCACCACAATATTAATAATTTGAATGCGTTAGTCAGTACATGGCATATATTGTACACACACACACACACACACACACACACACACACACACACACACACACACACACACACACACACACACACCACACACAAAGCAAGATTAGTCAGATTGCCATCAGCCCAGGTTTGGGGTCAATTCCACAAATTCAATTCTAATTACATTCTCTCTCCCTGTAAATTCCATTCAATTCAATTCAAATTCCAGGTCAGTCTTTGAAATTAGAGACAATTAAATTCCTCTGAATTCCAATGTTTGGTAAATTCCAAAAATGAAATTCCCAATTCAGTATTATCCCCAACAATTCAACAAATTCCAACTTGAATTCCCTCAGGCTTTCAGGCTGATCAAAAGCCTGCCTTAATGAATTGGACCTGAAGTTCCTATCACTGCTTAAAACAATTGTTCTAATGTCTTTAAAAAACAAACATCTTTATTAAGAGCTCCCATTTCATTGTGAGGAACTGCAGTCTTGTCAGAATTGTTTTCCGTTCTGTCTTCTGTTATGGGAGTTGTCCAATTCATTAAGGCACGTATCAGACAGCCTATCTATACTGGAAATATAGGACTACAGGTTGACATGATTAAAAACAAATACTACAGTAAATGTTTGATACTATGGGCATCAATTCCATTAACTGGTAAATATATTGATATTGAATTCCAATTCAATTCCGAAGATTAAATGTTTTTCCAATTGCAATTCAATTCCTATTCTAAAAGTCCAAACAGTCTAATTCCAATTCAATTCCTATTCCATAACTTGAAGATTTGTAAAAAAAAAATACATTTAATTCAACATAAATTCTCTACTTCATGAGTGAATTCAAAAATATAAATTTCAAATTAAATTGGAATTGACCCCAACCCTGCATCAGGCTATCCTCCAATTGCAAATGCTGATGCTGACATTTTCGACTTGATAACTGGTTGTAGTTATACACATGCTGTGTTCAACCAGTTCGCAAGTTGGAAATGTACAAGTTTCCTAGTTTGATTGATTGAATTTTTATACATTTTATTAAAGATACATTAACAAGGGTGCTCCAGCTGGTGACGTCTCCACATACAATTTAAGAAAATAATCAAGGATAACAAAATAAAGCTTAGAAGCTTATTTCCATTGTGGTCCTTTTGGAGGGGGGGGGGGGGGATTGTGCAGCAAGATTAGGCAGCAATGGTAGTGGCAACAAAACAGTGACAGACAAAATTGTTGTTTGTTTCATAAAATGAGCTAATTAGTTCCGACTAGCACATGAACGCGGCAATAGAGCGGTGTGCAGCAGCATCGGCCAATCAAATGAAAGAAACTAAACATCTCAAACCATCCTCAGCCCCATCACAGATCCCGAATTAGATCAATGTTCACCAGCCACAGTCGGTCCAGAACTTTTTTTTAACTTCCTTGATTTACAATTAATTTAAAAACATATATTGTATTTTACAATGAGTATGCATTGTGAGTTGTATTAGACTGGAAATCCTGATGTAACTAAAATCCTGATGTAACTGTCTAAATACTATACACCTGTTATTACCATTTGCCCTGATCAAGTTTGAAGGGGAACAAATGCACCAAATTATTTTTAAATCATCAACATAGAAATGCTACCAACATTTTTTTTACTGAAACTTGATACAAATAATGGAGTCACTCATGAATCACTGAACAATATTTTGAAAGAGGAAGTAAAGTACTTTAATGTGAATATGTTCTCATTTCAGTCTCCTCTATCTCTATGGATTTTTCCCCTATTAATAATGTAAAATTAACATCTGTACAAAAAGACACATGTGAAGGCCAAATTACAGAGGAGGAACATATTGATGCAATTAAAGCCTTTAAGTCAACTCCAAGGCTGGATGGCATACCAGTGGAAGTATACCAGTCTCTATGGGTGTACCACAGGGTTCAATTCTCGGGACGACTCTGTTCTCTGTATATATCAACGATGTCGCTCTTGCTGTGGGTGATTCCTTGATCCACCTCTATGAAGACGACACCATTCTGTATACATCTGGACCTTATTTGGACACTGTGTTAACAAACCTCCAAACAAGCTTCAATACCATCCAACACTCCTTCCGTGGCCTCCAACTGCTCTTAAACGCTAGTATAATTAAATGCATGCTTTTCAACCGATCGCTACCCGCACGCCTGACTAGCATCACTAATCTGGACGGTTCTGACTTATGTATTTGTAGTTGTCCACATATTCTAAATGTCTTGCTGGACTGTAACCTCTCCTTCTAAACTCACATTAAGCATCTCCAATTCAAAATTAAATCTAGAATCGGCTTCCTATTTCGCAAAAAAAGACTCCTTCACTCACGCTGCCAAACATACCCTCGAAACACTGACTATCCTACCGATCCTTGACCATGGCGATGTCATTTACAAAATAGCCTCCAAAACTCTACTCAGCAAACTGGATGCAGTCTATCACAGTGCCATCCCTTTTGTCACCAAAGCCCCATATACCACCCACCACTGCGACCTGTATGCTCTCGTCGGCTGGCCCTCGCTACATATTCGTCGCCAGACCCACTGGCTCAGGTCAGCTATAAGTCTTTGCTAGGTAAAGCTCCACCTTATCTCAGCTCACTGGTCACCATAACAACATCGACCCGTAGCACGCGCTCCAGCAGGTTTATCTCACTGGTCATCCCCAAAGCCAACACCACCATTGGCCGCCTTTCCTTCCAGTTCTCTGCTGCCAATGACTGGAACAAATAGCAAAAATCACTGAAGTTCTGAGCAGCTGAGCAGCTTACCAATTGCTGCAGCTGTACACAGCCCATCTGTAAATAGCCCATCCAACTACCTAACTCATCCTCACATTTTTGCTCTTTTGTATTTCTACTTGCACATCATCATCTGCACATCTATCACTCTAGTGTTAATTTGCTATATTGTAATTACTTCGCTACTATGGCCTATTTATTGCCTTAGCTCCTTACTCCATTTGCATACACTGTATATAGATTTTTCTATTGTGTTATTGACTGTACTTTTGTTTATCCCGCGTGTAACTCTGTGTTGTTTTTTTTGTAGCACTGCTTTGCTTTATCTTGATCAGGTCACAGTTGTAAATGAAAACTTGTTCTCAACTGGCCCACCTGGTTAAATAAAGGTGAAATATTTTTTGTTGTTGTTGTAAATACCAAACTTTTTTTGATATACTCAGAGGACCATTACTAGAATGTTTTACCCCCCCCCCCCCCCTTATATAAATGGTAGATTATCGGACACTCAACAATAAGGTCTGATTTCATTATAACTGAAACAGGATCCAAGTGGTATATATAAAGATCCAGTCCATTTAACAAATTGGAGGCCTCTTATACTTCAGTGTTGTGATGCAAAAGTTCTAGCTAAATGCTTAGCGCATAGAATTAAAAAGGTTTTGTCAGATAAAGTACGACTGGAGTTTATATATAACTGCCTGGAATATTTCAATTTTGGATAATGTCTTATAAAATGGGTAAAAGTTATGTATAGTAACCCGAGGTGTAAAATAGTAAATAATGGCTACATCTCAGAAAATATTAAACTGTCAAGAGGAGTAAAACAAGGTTGTCCACTATTGGCATATCTATTTATTATTGCTATCAAAATGTTAGTTGTTAAAATCAGACCCAACAATAAAATTCAAGGAATTAGAAATTCATGGTTTAAGAACAAAAGTGTCATTGTACGCTGATGATTCATGTTTTCTTTTAAATCCACAATTAGAATCCCTCCACAGCCTCATAGAGGATCTAGATACTTTTTCTAACCTCTCTGGATTAAAACCAAGTGTACTATATTACATATTGGATTACAAAAAAATTCAACCTTTACAATATCGTGTATAATAAATAAAAGGGTCTGATGGGGATGTGGACATACTCGGTATACATATCCCGAAAGAAAGAAATGATCTCACTCCAATACATTTTTATAGAAAGTTGGCAAAAATAGATGAGATCTTGTTTCCATGGAAAGGAAAATAGCTGTCTATTTGGGGAAAAATCACCCTGATTAACTCTTTAGTCATATCACAGTTTACCTATTTGCGTATGGTTTTGCCTACACCTAGCAACCTGCTTTTTAAATTTACGAGCAAAAAATATTACATTTTAGTTGGAATGGCAAGCAAGACAAAATTAACAGGGCCTATTTATATAATGAATATGAATTTGGAGGGCAGAAATTATTACGTATTAAAGCATTAGACCTCTCACTAAAGGCATCAGTCATAAAAAAGTTATACTTACATTTCAGAACGGTTCTCTAGTAAATTAGTAAGAATGTCTCACCTCATGTTCAAGAATGGTCTTTACATCCGCTCACTTTTGGCGATTTGAAAATGAAATCTCCAAAATATCGTACTTTTTAAATTAAAAAAAGCCATAGAAAGTTAGTTGCAATTTCAGTGGCACGTGGTTTTCAGTGCCACTGAAATTGGCACGATTCCAGTGGCACGATTCCATGGCACATGGTCTATGAATTGACACGCAAAACAACGGCAGATTCAAAACTTTGAATTCTTCAATTAAAATGTGTTTACAAAATTCTTGCAACCAATAGAATGTTATATGAATGTGGGATACAATCCTCCCAGCTCTGCAGATTTTGCTGTGAGGAGGCAGTCATTAGTTCATTTATTTAGGTTATTATATGTAGCTCGTTTTTGGTCACAGGTCCAGGAATGGCTGAAGAATTGCAACATTTGCCTAGAGCTAACGCTTGCAGATAGCAATACTGGGTGGTTTGAAAAAGTCATAGTCAATCAATCAATAATATAATCATTGTTTTAGCAATAATGTTCATCTTTAATTTACAATCTGTAGAAACTGAGAATAGTAAGGTTCAGTACTTTTGTGAAGCATCACAGCACAGTTGAAAAATATATGTTAAATAGAAATCCAAAATGGATGGTGTTAAGAGATAAATGGGAGGAGTCGAATGGAGCTGAAGGGTGGGACTAAAATGTATATAGGTTCAGAACTTTTATAAAATAGCACAGTTACAAATATATGACAAATAGAAATCAAACTGGATGGACATCAGAAATAAAGGAAGGCCAGGACTAAAAACAAACTAAATATAACTATTGTAAAAAATATTGTGTATGTAAAATGCGTATATAATGTATAAGCTGGAAGTAGAAGCCTAAGTGTTATTGTTGATTAGTTTACCCAATTGGGGAGGGGTGGTAGGGTTTGGGGAATAATAAAGGAAGGTATATTGAAAAAAAGTGTATATGTGTATATACAGTATATGTATATATATATGTATATATATATATGTTTATGTATGTATGTGTATATGTATGAATGTTTATATATATATATATATATATATATATATGTTTATGTATGTATGTGTATATGTATGAATGTTTATATATATATATATATATGTTTATACATATGTTTATGTATGTATGTGTATATGTATGTGTATATGTATGAATGTTTATATGTTTATATGTGTATATGTATGAATATATATATATATATATATATATATATATATATATATATATATATGTGTGTGTGTGTGGGTATGTGTTTGTATGTATATATATATCTATAAATATATATATTTACCCAATAAATATATGGGGGATTGGAAATGATGCAGACAATTACATTGATGGAAGCAACAATCTATCCGCAACACTAAAGCTGATCCACCCCCCCAAAAAAATATTTTCTTAGGATCCTCCTCTACCGATATGATGCATGCCCTTGGAGAGCATAAAACCTCATCACCAATTATAGTTCAACCAAGCTTTACCAGCCAAGGTGTTATGGTGATGTTGTCTCTGCTCTGGGTCAATTAGTCACCATGACAAGCAATGATTTGTTTAGTGCTTGTGTTAAATGGTGAAAGTGACACCATTCATGGGAAGAGCATCTAAAACCATCACCAGTCATTGTGTGTTAAATGCTGCTGCCCTTGTGACCCCGTTCCCCTGTACCGCTTCAGGTGTTCTGGCTGTAGGCTTCATCAAAGGGCTTATACCCTGTGAGTGTGTGTGTGTGCGTGTATGTGTGTGCGTCTGTACAAGTGTGTCTGTGTGTGTGTGTGGTGGGGTTAGGCTGTGTTAAAATCAGCTCTAGGGAGTTAGTTGGTGAGTTGGGTGGGGGCAGGTTTGGGCCCTGCCTGCCTGGGGATTGGCCAGGTTGGTCGGCTGACTAGACCGACAGACAGATTGTCTCCTGCTCTCTGACGACTACCAAGCCTAGCAACTTCAAAGACAAACAAGTAATTTGGACTCGACTCATCTTTGAACCTCACCTGATTGAGGCGTTCCCTTACTACCTTCCCCTAACCTCCCCCCCAACTCCCTCCCCCCAACATCCCAGTCTCCTGGGCTGACATCTGGGAGCAGGCACTGGCAAGCCTGGGTTATGCCTGGCAGTTGGTAATGACAAGAGGAGTGGTGGCGGGCACTACCCAACAACCAGGCGGAATCTTAGGAGCTCAAGACCAGTTAACCCTTGAGAACAGACTCATTTTCAGTAGAGGCAGGCACACAACATCAAAACATTTTTCAAACAAAAACAACCATTTCTTATTGAACAATATGAAGGTCCCCTGTTCAGACCTAGGGCGTCAGACCATTTTGTGTCTACTGAACATGACCCAGGCTGTTCGATTGGCAGTGAGGGATGATGGGAAATTCCCTGTTGCTTTAAAAGCTGAGTGGATACGGACAGCGAGTTGAATTTCATTGTGTCATATTTCTTGCTTTTACACAAAGTGCTATGTGAGAACTGACACAAGAGTGGTAGAGTTTGACAACATAGTGGCGTGTAAGGTCACTGAAAGTCACTGCTCAGCTCAGTTTTCTCAAAATTAAGTTTCAGTGCTGTGTCCTCACATTAGATATCCTAACGTTATTCGTCATAGAAGCAATAATGTTATTGGCTATAGAAGATATCCTAATGTCATTGGTCATAGAAACTTTTCTAATGTTATTGGATCTAGCCGGCCACAAGTATAGACACATTTCTTTAAAAAAAAGTCTGCTGTGAATTGCTGACTTTTACGACTGAAACATTTCCTAAAGACTGGAATATGAACATGATTATTTAAATCTGGACCTGATTTCCTTGGTTTAATAATCATATGTGGAGGAGGCAATAATGTTCAGACATACACTACCGGTCAAACGTTTTAGAACACCTACTCATTCAAGGGTTTTCTTTATTTTGACTATTTTCTACATTGTAGAATAATTATTGAATACATCAAAACTATGAAATAACACATATGGAATCATGTAGTAACCAAAAAAGTATTTAACAAATCAAAATATATTTGAGATTTGAGATTTTACAAATAGCCACCCTTTGCCTTGATGACAGCTTTGCACACTCTTTGCATTCTCTCAACCAGCTTCATGAGGTAGTCACCTAGAATGCATTTTAATGAACAGGTGTACCTTCTTAATAAAAGTGACTTTGTGGAATTTATTTCCTTCTTAATGCATTTGACCCAATCAATTGTGTTGTGACAAGGTGGGGGGCATATAAAAGATAGACCTATTTGGTAAAAGACCAAGTCCATGTTCCTAGCATACTCCGCCCAGACCAGTTGCTGGCTCCAGGTTGCGCGGTTACTAGAGACGAGACACCTAAGTGTCGTTTCCATGTCTTGATTGGCTCGCTCCGACTGGCCGTTGGATTGGGGATAAAACCTGGAGGAAAGGCTGGCCGACGACCTGATAAAGGTGCAGAACGCCTACAAGAATCGGGACGATAACTGAGGACCCCAATCAGATACAATGTCAACCGGGAGTCCATGGATTCGGAAGACGTGCTGCACCATGAGCTGGGCTGTTTCCTTGGCTGATGGGAAGAGGGATGAAATGGGCTGCTTTAGAGAACCTATCCACCACCATCAGGATGTGGCAGCGGAACTGTACAGGCGAGAGAGGGCGTCGGGCTACACATTTTTGGACCCTGGGCGGTAGGAGATGGTGAAATTGAACCTGGTGAATAATAGGACCCAATGGACTTGCCTGGAATTAAGACGCTTGGAAGTATTCTAAATTCTTATGGTCAGTCCACACCAAAAATGTATGTTCCGCCCCTTCCAGCCAGTGCCTCCACTCCTACAGGGCCATCTTAACCTCCAGGAGTTCCCGGTTCACAAAGTCATAGTTCCTTTCCGCAGAGTTGAGACGATGGGACATGAAGGCACAAGGACAAAGCTTCTGGTCCTAGACGGATCACTGGGAAAGGACGGCCCCTGCTCCCACATCGGAAGCGTCAATCGCAACCACAAACTGACAGGTCTGGTCTGAATGGATGAGGATGGGGCAGTAGTAAATCACTGCTTCAGATCCTCAAAAGGCCTGTCTGCTGCTGGGGACCATGTGAACTGTACGTTGCAAGAGGTGAGTGCAGAGAGGGGAGCCGCCCGAGTGCTGTAGCCCTGAATGTAACGGCGGTAGAAATATGCAAACCCCAGAAACAGTTGGGGTTGGGGCCAATCCACCACCGCTCTCACCTTTTCCGGATCTATCTGGACATTCCCTTCAGCGATGACGTATCCCAGAAAGGAGAAAGTGGAGCGGTGAAACTTGAACTTCTCAGCTTTTACAAACAACTAATTCTCCAGGAGGCGCTGAAGGACTTGTCGAACAGGCAGAATGAGAATGAAAACCAGGATGTCGTTGAGGTAGACAAATACAAAACGATTGAACATGTCCCGGAACACGTCGTTGACCAGAGCCTGGAAGACAGTGGGAGCATTGGTGAGTCTAAACGGCATGACCAGGTACTCATAGTCTCCACTGGCAGTGTTGAAGGCTATCTTCCACTTGTTTCCTTCACCTATCCGAACAAGGTGGTAGGCATTCCGATGGTCCAGTTTGGAAAAGATGGTAGCCCCATGGAGATGTTCGAAAGCCGAGGAGAGGAGTGCTAGAGGATAACGATTCTTGATCGTGATGTCATTGAGGCCCCGGTAATCGAATAATCGAATAACCCTGCACCGGCAGGGGAGGCAGAAGGGTGAATGCTCCCAGCAGCCAGAGAGTCCTTAATGTACTCCTCCATGCCCTTGGTCTCAGGGCCAGACAGGGAATATAGCCAGCCTCAAGGCGGTGTGGTGCCCTGGAGGGGATCAATTGCACAACCGTAATGACAATGTGGAGGAAGAGAGGTAGCATGAGTCTGGCTGAAAACAACCTCCAGGAGGTCATGGTACTCTACGGGAATGGCAGAGAAATCCGAGGCCATACTTAACCCTGGGGGCGGACGTTCCGAGGGAGGCTGCGCCACCTTCAGGCAATGTGAATGACAGAACGGGCTCCAACAAAGGATTGAACCCATGGTCCAGTCAATATCAGGGTTGTGCTTCTGGAGCTAAGAAAATCCCAAAATGTTCAGACTCAATGAGGAGAAGCTGTATTGACTCGCTGCGATTTCCAGATACCCACAGATTAATGGGAACTGTGCTGTGCGTGACTCTTCCAATGGAGCAGCCGTCCATTGCCCTCGTGTCCATGGGAACGGACAGGAGTTGAGTGGGGATACCTAGTTCCGATACCAGGCTAGCGTCCATAAAACTCTCATCAGCCCCAGAGTCAATGAGCACCCGGAGAGACTTAGACTGGTCTCCCCACAGCAGGATCACAAAAAAAGGAGTTTGGGTAATGGGAATTAGAGAATTCTCAGTCTGGCTCACCAGTGTACTTGCACCTACTAATGAGTTTGGTCTCTTCACTGGACAGGTGACTATGTAATGCCCCGCAGCACCACAATACAGACAACTGTTGGATCTTAGCCTGCGTGAACGTTCCCTAGGCGATAATCTAGCTCTGCCCAGTTGCATAGGTTCCAGTGTATCCGACTCACTCTTCGCCGATGATTCTTGAGGGAACTCGGGTGGCTTCGGATCTTCTCGGAAATTCAGCCTTCGAGGACTTACGGATTCCTTCAGAGGTGAGCAAGCAGCAGTAGATGAACGAGTGTGACCTAGACCAGACCTCCTCTCACTCTTGCGTTCCCGTAGACGCCCATCAATCCTATTGGTAAGGGCGATGAGGGAATTGAGGTCCAACGGTAACTTCCGAGCTGCTAGCTCATCTTTTATCTCTGATAGTCCGTGACGGAAGGTATCGAATAGGGACTCCGGATTCCAGGCACTCTCGGCGGCCAACGTGCAAAAATATACTGCGTAGTCTGCCAAACTATGGGAGTCTTGATGTAATTCAAGGAGTTTTCGGATCGCCTCTCTCCCGGATACTGGAGAATCAAACACCTTCCTCACCTCTGCCATAAAATCTTCCAGATGACGACAAATGGCAGATTGTTGCTCCCAAAATGCCGTAGCCCAGGAGAGCGCTCTTCCGAAGGGAACGAAGATACTCTGCAGCTCAAAAATTGTACGCTGGGATGATTAGGTTCCAGGATCCCCAAAATATCGCTCCGGAGGAGGTAAGCAGGGTTCTCGGGTAGCCGGGGTAGGCTGTACAAACCCACCACTGGTTGGGGAGCTACTGAGCAACTGGGAGGGCTCCGTGGTGGAATGCTGCCTTTGAGATAACCCACAGAATTGCTCCAGTAACGTATTGAACCCCTGGTCGTGATGTTCCGTCAGCGAATGGAGCCTTTGAATGGTGGCTCCTTGCTGGGAGACAGCATGACGGAGCCGGTCTGTGTCTGCTGGGTCAGTCATGGCCAATTCATACTATAACGATGCAGGGCAAGACCCAGATGCAGATACAGGGGGCAGATGGTTTGAGTCTCTGATATTTATTATAAAACAAGAGGCAGGCAAGATACAAGTCATGGACAGGCAAACGATCATAAACTAGGTCATAGTCCATGTAGTACAGAGTAGCAGGCAGGCTTGAGATCAGGGCAGGCTGAATGGTCAGGCAGACGGGCTCAGAGTCAGGGCAGGCAAAGGTCAGAACCGGGAGGACTAGAACAACAGAGAATAGGAAAAAGCAGGAGCACGGGAGAAACACGCTGGTTGACTTGACAAGACAAGACGACCTGGCAACAGACAGACAGAGAACACAAGAATAAATACCTTGGCAATAATGGGGAAAACTGGTGACTCTTGGTGGTGGGTGGAGACAATCACAAAGACAGGTGAAACAGATCAGGGCGTGACACCAACAAGTGCTCAGCATATGTGGGAACTCCTTCAAGACTTCTGGGCGGCAGCATAGCCTAGTGGTTAGAGCGTTGGACTAGTAACCGGAAGGTTGCAAGATAGAATCCCCGAGCTGACAAGGTACAAATCTGTCGTTCTGCCCCTGAACAAGGCAGTTAACCCACTGTTCCTAGGCCGTCATTGAAAATAAGAATTTGTTCTTAACCTCTCTGGGATATGTGGGACGCAGCGTCCCACCTGGCCAAAAGCCAGTGAAAATGCAGAGCGCCAAATTCAAATAAATTACTATAAAAATCTAACTTTCATGAAATCACACATCTAAGATACCAAATTAAAGCTACACTTGTGAATCCAGCCAACATATCAGCTTTCAAAAAGGCTTTTCGGCGAAAGCAAACGATGCTATTATCTGAGTGTAGCACCTCCGTAAACAAAGAGAGAAAGCATATTTCAACCCTGCAGGCGCTACACAAAACGCAGAAATAAAAATATAAATCATGCCTTACCTTTGATGAGCTTCTTTTGTTGGCACTCCAATATGTCCTATAAACATCACAAATGGTCCTTTTGTTCAATTAATTCCGTCAATGTATATCCAAAATGTCAATTTATTTGGCACGTTTGATCCAGAAAAACACCGGTTCCAACGTGCACAACTACAAAATATCTCAAAAGTTACCTGTAAACTTTGCCAAAACATTTCAAACTACTTTTGTAATACAACTTTAGGTATTTTTTTACGTAAATAATCAATCAAATTGAAGACAGGATGATCTGTGATCAATACAGGAGGAAAACAAACTGTAGCTTGCTTTCTGGTCACGCTCCTCTATCTAACAGTACACTTGAAGTGACCCTCGTTTTGAACAGGGCTACTTCTTCATTACACAAAGGAAAAACCTCACCCAAATTTCTAAAGACTGGTGACATCCAGTGGAAGCGGTAGGAACTGCAAGAAGGTCCCTTAGAAATCAGGATTCCCAATGAAAGAACATTGAAAAGAGAGTGACCTAAAAAAAAGAATCTGAATGGTTTGTCCTCGGGGTTTCGCCTGCTAAATATGTTCTGTTATACTCACAGACATGATTCAAACAGTTTTAGAAACTTCAGAGTGATTTCTATCCAAATATACTAATGATATGCATATATCATCTGTTGGGGATGAGTAGCAGGCAGTTGAATTTGGGCATGCATTTCATCTGGACGTGAAAATACTGCCCCCTGTCACCAAGAAGTTAACTGACTTGCCGAGTAAAATAAAGATAAAAAAATAATAATAATAATAAACTGTTGAAAAAGCATTCCAGGTAAAGCTGGTTGAGAGAATGCCAAGAGTGTACAAAGCTGTCATCAAGGCAAAGGGTGGCTATTTGAAGAATCTCAAATATAAAATATATTTTGATTTGTTTAACACTTTTTTGGTTACTACATGATTCCATATGTGTTATTTCATAATTGCGATGTCTTCACTATTATTCTACAATGTAGAAAATAGTCAAATAAAGAAAAACCCTTGCATGAGTAGGTGTTCTAAAACTTGACCGGTAGTGTTTATTTATTTGCTCTTAAAGGGGCAATCTGCAGTTCAAACAATAATAAACAATAGCAAAGCAAATACCCCACCACTATGTTGGTAAACAACTGGGGGATGTGGTTGGAGAAATTGAACCACTCTCAAAGTCATTGACCAAGCTATGGATGGAAGGAATGACCATCCATGATTTCAACATTCTACTTTTATGTAGTGTTTGTTTCCGATTACATTGTTTACAAACAGTTGAGAAAAACAAGCTTATTGTGGGTTCTGATGCGGTAGGACAGTTAAACTAAGCTCGTTATTTATTAGTTATATTCTTCAAAAATCAATGGGTTTATATAATTTATTTTACATTGGCCCTGAGTGATTGATGACAGCGATTAGTCGTTCTTCATTGGCTGAGCCCAAATACGGAATTCATCATCTCCCACCAGGAACAGAGAGAAGGAAAGAGAGACAGAGAAAGAAAGACAGAAAAAATAGGATCTATCCTCCCTCGCTTTACTCTGTACTGTTGCTTTTGACTGAAAGTCTTTGACTCTGGCTGATTGAGCCAGCAGCATACCACCCTGCATCCCACTGCTGGCTTGCTTCTGAAGCGAAGCAGGGTTGGAGGGCCTGTAAGAGGCACTCTTTCCTCTGGTCTAAAAAAATATCCCAATACCCCAGGGCAGTGATTGGGGACATTGCCCTGTGTAGGGTGCTGTCTTTTGGATGGAACGTTAAACGGGTCTCCTGACTCTCTGTGGTCACTAAAGATACCATGGCACTTATTGTTAGAGTAGGGGTGTTAACCCTGGTGTCCTGGCTAAATTCCCAAACTGGCCCTCATACCATCACGGTCACCTAATCATCCCCAGCTTACAATTGGCTCATGCATCCCCCCTCCTCTCCCCTGCAACTATTCCCCAGGTTGTTGCTGTAAATGAGAATGTGTTCTCAGTCAACTTATCTGGTAAAATAAGGGTTAAAACTAAAAAAGGAGTGATTTGTATTTTTTTCTCCTGCTTAAAGTAAAGGGGCGGGACTACCGTTTAGACACAAAAAGAGGGTTGGGGAAGAAAAAGAGAAAGGACATTTATCATTAGTCTCTCTCTGTGTTGGAATAAGTAGGTTACACACACATACACCGACCTCTCCCTGTCCTGTATCTTACACACTGTGTGTATTTTGTCTGTGGACTGTATTGTTATGATTAGCTGCCCAGTAAAGGCAAGGATAGTTTTTTTTCGATGGTTGACAAACATAGGACGTTGTGTGACTGCAGGTTGACGTCATCCCCTACATACTGGGAGAAGTGAACAACACACACGCACACGCACAAACACACACGTTCGCTCAGCTCAGGAATGTTTTCAAGCTCTCCAGACCAATTAGGTCAAAGTGGGTGCGTCCGCACCCTTCAGGCTGCCAAGAGGAGGCTTAGTCCCGATGAGGCGTCCCTTTGCACCCAAATACTCAGAGATTAGCTTTGACAAAAGACTAAGGTGCTTCTCCACACCTGTGCCGTAGGGGAACCTAATCCTTCAGCCTTTACAGCACTCTTAAGATACCTAGTAAACACATAGACACGCACACACACACACACACACACACACACACACACACACACACACACACACACACACACACACACACACACACACACACACACACGCAAGCACACTCACACACACACACACACACACACACACACACACACACACACACACACACACGCAAGCACACATACTCATCACACGCAAGCACACACACGCACACACACCACTTTTAACAACCCACACCAGCTAACTGATAATACTACTCGACTGATCAGATCTGTGAGTTTCTCTGTCCGTTCTCCCACCAAACCTCATGTCATCAATCATTTACAGTGCCTTTGGAAAGTATTTACACCACTTGACATTTTACACATTTTGTAAAATGTCACTGGCCTACATTTTGTCACTGGCCTACACACAATACCCTAAAATGTCAAAGCGGAATAATGTTTTTAGAAATGTTTGCTAATTAATTAAAACTGGAAAGCTGATATGTTTTGAGTCAATAAGTAGTTAACCCCTATGTTATGGCAAGCCTAAATAACTATGCTTAACAAGTCACATAATAAGTTGTAGGGCCTCACTCTCTGTGCAATAATAAGGTTTAACATGATTTTTGAATGACTACCTCGTCTCTGTATCCCATACATACAATTATCTGTAAGGTCCCTCAGTCGAGCAATGAATTTCAAACACATATTCGACCCCAAAGACCAGGGAGATTTGCCAATGCCTCGCAAAGAAGGGCATCTATTGGTTGTTGGGAGAGAAAAAAGAGCACACAATGAATATACTTTTGAGCATGATGAAGTTATTAATTACACTTTAGATGGTGTATCAATACACCCAGTCACTACAAAGATACAGACATTCTTCCTAACTCAGTTGGCGGTTGAAGGAAACTCCTCAGGGATTTTACCATGTGGCCAATGTTGACTTTAAAACGGTTACAGAGTTTAATGGCTGTGATAGGAGAAAACTGAGAAGGAATCAACAACATTGTAGTTACTCCACAATACTAACCTCAATGACAGAGTGAAAGAAGGAACCCAATAAAAATATTCAAAAATATGCATCCTGTTCGGGATAAGGCACTAACTTTATCTCTTGAATACAAAGTGTTATTATTTGTGCAAATCCAACACTGCACATTACTGAGTACCATTCTTCATATTTTCAAGGATGGTGGTGACTGCATCATGTTATGGGTATGCTTGTCATCGGCAAGGACTAAGGGGTTTTCCTCTAGGAAAAATTCTAGATGAAAACCTGGTTCAGTCTGCTTTCCAACAGAAAAATTCACCTTTCAGCAGGACAATAACCAAAAACACAAGGAAAAATATATGCTGGAGTTGCTTACCAAGATGACACTGAATGTTAGTTACAGTTTTGACTTAAATCGTCTTGAAAATCTATGGATAGACTGAAAAACGGATGTCTAGCAATGATCAACAACCAACTTTACAGAGCTTGAAGAATTTTAGAAAGAATAATGTGCAAACATTGTGTGCAGGTGTGCATTGCATACATCAATGATGTCGCTCTTGCTGCTGGTGATTCTCTGATCCACCTCTACGCAGACGACACCATTCGGTATACTTTTGGCCCTTCTTTGTGTTAACTAACCTCAATGCCATACAACTCTCCTTCCATGGCCTCCAACTGCTCTTAAATGCAAGTCAAATTAAATGCATGCTCTTCAACCGATCGCTGCCCACACCTGCCCGCATCAGTACTCTGGACGGTTCTGACTTAGAATATGTGGACAACTACAAATACCTAGGTGTCTGGTTAGACTGTAGACTGTAAACTCTCCTTCCAGACTCATATTAAGCATCTCCAATCCAAAATTAAATCTAGAATCGGCTTCCTATTTCGCAACAAAGCATCCTTCACTCATGCTGCCAAACATAACCTCGTAAAATTGACTATCCTATCCAATCCTTGACTTCGGCGATGTCATTTACAAAATAGCCTCCAACACTCTACTCAGCAAATTGGATGCAGTCTATCACAGTGCCATCTGTTATGTCACCAAAGCCCCATATACCGTACCATCCACCACTGCGTGAAGCTGGTTGATAGAATGCCAAGAGTGTGCAATGCTGTCATCAAGGCAAAGGGTGGCTACTAGTGGTGTGGGGGCTGAGCTTTGGCAAAGTGGGTGGGGTTATATCCTTCCTGTTTGGCCCTGTCCGGGGGTGTCCTCGGATGGGTCCACAGTGTCTCCTGACCCCTCCTGTCTCAGCCTCCAGTATTTATGCTGCAGTAGTTTATGTGTCGGGGGGCTGGGGTCAGTGTGTTATATCTGGAGTACTTCTCCTGTCCTATTCGGTGTCCTATGTGAATCTAAGTGTGCGTTCTCTAATTCTCTCCTTCTCTCTCTCGGAGGACCTGAGCCCTAGGACCATGCCCCAGGATTACCTGACATGATGACTCCTTGCTGTCCCCAGTCCACCTGGCCGTGCTGCTGCTCCAGTTTCAACTGTTCTGCCTTCTTATTATTCGAACATGCTGATCATTTATGAACATTTGAACATCTTGGCCATGTTCTGTTTTAATCTCCACCCGGCACAGCCAGAAGAGGACTAGCCACCCCACATATGCTCTCTCTAATTCTCTCTTTTTTTTTCTCTCTCTCGGAGGACCTGAGTCCTAGGACCATGCCCCAGGACTACCTGACATGATGACATCTTGCTGTCCCCAGTCCATCTGACTGTGCTGCTGCTCCAGTTTCAACTGTTCTGCCTTATTATTATACGACCATGCTGGTCATTTATAAACATTTGAACATCTTGTCCATGTTCTGTTATAATCTCCACCCGGCACAGCCAGAAGAGGACTGGCCACCCCACATAGCCTGGTTCCTCTCTAGGTTTCTTCCTAGGTTTTGGCCTTTCTAGGGAGTTTTTCCTAGCCACCGTGCTTCTACACCTGCATTGCTTGCTGTTTGGGGTTTTAGGCTGGGTTTCTGTACAGCACTTTGAGATATCAGCTGATGTACGAAGGGCTATATAAATAAATTTGATTTGAATTTGATTTGATACGTTGAAGAATATAAAATCTAAAATATATTTTGATTTGTTTAACATTTTTTGTTTACTACATCATTCCATATGTGTTATTTCATAGTTTTGATGTCTTCACTATTATTATTTTTAGGTTAACCTTTATTTAACTAGGCAAGTCAGTTAAGAACAAATTCTTATTTATAATGACTGCCTAACCCGGCCGACGGTGGGCCAATTATGCGCCACCCAATTATGCGCCACCCAATGGTGTCCAATCACAGACGGATGTGATAATTGTCCAATCACGGACGGATGTGATTCTGCCTGGATTCGTACCAGGGACTGTAGTGACGCTTCTTGCACCAAGATGTAGTGCTTTAGACTACCGTACCAGGAATTGTACTCATGTGAAGGCGACATAACATCAAAGAGAGAGGGTGAAGAGACCAAAGCTGTTTAACGTCATTCACCCTAAGTGACCGAGCCTTGAGGGCCAGTGTAAGAAGCTCTTCTTGCCCGTAACCACAGATCTGGGGTAAGTTTACTTCAGCCCAATGCAAGTCTAAACATCTTGTAGCTAGTATGTGAAACTGACCTTAAATCAGCAAAAGTTGGCAAATTCACCCAAAACATTCCCCATTCGATTTTTAGAAAGACACCGAAACCTAATATTTCCACCAAAAGTCTTGAAAAGATGGTGCCGAAGAACATGGCTGAAGTTTTACATTCTCCCAACCAATTGTGCAATTATGATTTTTCTTCTTAATTTTGTATAACTTTTTTTTTGACTTATTATGGACATAATGTTGCTAATTCCATCTCTTATTACTGAAAATACCTTCTGGAAATCAGAAAAGCGATTACTCACTGCAGACTGGAAGAAACTTTTTCTTTGAATGAGTCCGAAGAGGAGGATATCCTACATTCACTGGAACAGGTCCAGATCCACGCCTTTTGCGTGAAGAAAGGACACTGGAAAAAAGGATGCAGATCGGGGATCCTTCTGAGAAGCGGGAGGCGAGCGAGTAAACTCCCAATGCCTTCCATTCTCCTTGCTAACGTGCAATCGTTAGAAAATAAAATTGATGACCTACTACTAAGATGATACAACCAATGGGACATAAAAAATAGTAAAATCTTATGTTTCACCGAGACGTGGCTGAATGAAGGTACGGACAATATAGAGCTTGCAGGGTTTTCCATGCACCGGCAGAACAGAGACGCTACCTCTGTTAAGACGAGGAGTGGGGGTGTGTGTCTTTTTGTCAATAACAGCTGGTGCACGATGCCTAATATTAAAGAAGTCTCGAGGTATTGCTCGCCTGAGGTAGAGTACCTTATGATAAGCTGTCAATCTCACTATCTACCAAGAGAGTTCTCATTTGTATTATTCGTAGCCATCTATTTACCACCACAAAGCGAAGCTGGCCCTAATACCGCTCTCAACCAACTCTATAAGGCCATAAAGCAAAGAAGAAAATGCTCACCCAGAAGTGGCGCTCCATGTGGCTGGGGCATTTAATGCAGGCAAACTTAAATCAGTTTTACCATATTTTTACCAGCATGTCACATTTAAAAATAAATAAATGATTACCTTTATTTAACCAGGCAAGTCAAGAACTAATTCTTTTTTTCAATGATAGCCTAGGAACAGTGGGTTAACTGCCTTGTTCAGGGGCAGAACAACAGATTTCTAACTTGTCAGCTCTGGAATTCGATCTTGCAACCTTTCAGTTACTAGTTCAACGACTTAACCACTAGGCTACCTGCCGCCCCACATGTGCAACCAGGGGGAAAAAAATCCTAGACTACCTTTACTCCACACACAGAGATGCATATAAATCCCTCCTCGCCCTACATTTGGCAAATCTGACCACAATTCTATCCTCCTGATTCCTGCTTACCAGCAAAAACTAAAGCAGAAAGTACCCGTGTCTCACTCAATATGGAAGTAGTCAAATGACGCGGATGCTACACTACAGGACAGGCTGGGATATGTTCCCGGGATTCATGCAATGGCATTGAGGAATACACCACCTCAGTCATCGGCATCATCAATAAGTGCATCGCTGAAATCATCACCACTGTGCGTACATATCCCAACCAGAAACCATGGATTACAGGCAACATCTACAACGAGCTAAAGGCTAAAGCTGCCGCTTTCAAGGAGCAGGAGACTAATCCGGGTGCTTATAATAAATCCTGCTATGCCCTCAGATGAACCATCAAACAAGCAAAGCGTCAAAACAGGATTAAGATTTAATCCTACTACACCGGCTCTGACGTTCGTTGGACGTGGCAGGGCTTGAAAACTATTACGGACCACAAACGGAATCCCAGACACAAGCTGCACAGTGACGCGAGCCTACCAGACGAGCTAAATAACTTTTATGCTCGCTTCGAGGCAAGCAACACTGAAGCATGTACGAGAGCACCAGCTATTCTGGATGACTGTGTGATAACGCTCTCGGTAGCCGATGTGAACAAAACCTTTAAACAGGTCAACATTCACAACATTCACTGGACCAGACGGATTACCAGGACGTGTACTCAAAGCATGCGCGGACCAATTGTCAAGTGTCTTCACTGACATTTACAACCTCTCCCTGACCAAGTCTGTAATATCTACATGTTTCAGGCAGACCACCATAGTCCCTGTGCCCAAGGACGGGAAGGTAACCTGCCTAAATGATTATCACCCCGTGGCACTCACGTCGGTAGCCATGAAGTGCTTTGAAAGGCTGGTCATGGCTCACATCAACAGCATCCTCCCAGAGACCCACTCCAATTTGCATACCGCCCCAACAGATCCACAGATGACGCAATCTTAATCGTACTCCACACCACCCTTTCTTACCTGGACAAAAGGAACACCTATGTGAGAATGGTGTTCATCGACTACAGCTCAGCGTTCAACACCATAGTGCCCACAAAACTCATCACTAAGCCAAGGACTCTGGGACCAAACACCTCCCTCTACACCTGGACCCTGGACTTCCTGACGGGCCACCCCCAGATGGTAAGAGTAGGCAGCAACATGTCTGCCATGCTGATCCTTAACACTGGGGCCCCTAAGGGGTGTGTACTTAGTCCCCTCCTGTATTCCCTGTTCACCCACGACTGCGTGGCCAAACACGACTCCAACACCATCATTAAGTTTGCTAACGACACAACTGTGGTAGGCCTGATCACCGACAACGATGAGATGGCCTATAGGGAGGAGGTCAGAGACCTGGCAGTGTGGTGTCAACAATGTCTCCCCCAATGTGAGCAAGACAAAGGAGCTGATCGTGGACTACAGGAAAAGGCGGGCCGAACAGGCCACCATTAACATTGACGGGGCTGTAGTGGAGCGGGTCGAGAGTTTCAAGTTCCTTGGTGTCCACATCACCAATGAACTATCATGGTCCAAACATACCAGGACAGTCGTGAAGAGGGCACGACAAAACCTTTTCCCATCAGGAAACTGAAAAGATTTGGCATGGGCCCCCAGATCCTCAAAAGGTTCTACAGCTGCATCCTGACCGGGTTGCATCACTGCCTGGTATGGAAACTGCTCGGCATCTGACTGTAAGGCGCTACAGAGGGTAGTGCGAACGGCCCAGTACATCACTGGGGCCAAGCTTCCTGCCATCCAGGACCTATATAAAAGGCGGTGTCAGAGGAAAGCCCATAAAATTGTCGGAGACTCCAGTCACCCAAGTTATAGACTGTTTTCTCTGCTACCGCACGGCAAGCGGTACCGGAGCACCAAGTCTAGGACCAAAAGTCTCCTCAACAGCTTCTACCCCCAAGCCATTAGACTGCTGAACAATTCCTAAAAATCGCCACCAGACAATTTACATTGACCCCCCACCCCCCTCTTGTACACTGTTGCTACTCGCTGTTTGTTTGTTACCTATGCATAGTCACTTCACCCCCGCCTACATGTACAGATTGCCTCAACTAGCCTGTACCACTGCAAACTGACTCGGTACCGGTGCCCCCTGTATATAGCCCTGCTATTGTTATTCTTATTGTGTTACTTTTTATTATTACATTTTATTTTAGCCTACTTGGTAAATATGTCCTTCTTCTTGACTGTTAGTTAAGGGCTTGTAAGTACGCATTTCATGGTAAAGTTTACACTTGTTGTATTCGGCGCATGTGGCAAATAACATTTGCATTGTACTGTCATGTTCTGACCTTAGTTCTGTTGTTATTTCTTTGTTTTAGGTAGGTCAGGGCGTGGGGTTGTCTATGTTAGTTTTTCTATGTTGTGTTTTGAGTTTGGCCTGGTATGGTTGCAATCAGAGGCAGGTGTCGTTAGTTGTCTCTGATTGAGAATCATACTTAGGTAGCCTTTTCCCATCTGTGTTTCGTGGGTGATTATATCTGTGTGTTCCACACGGAACTGTTTCAGTTTTTGTTATTTCACGTTGTCATTTTGTATTTTCCAGTGTTCTATTAAAAGAATCATGAACACGTACCACGCTGCGCATTGGTCCTCCGATCCTTCCTACTACTCCTCGTCAGAGGAGGAAGAAGACCGTTACACTTAGCTTTTTCATTAATGTCTTAATCGTAATTACGGATTGCCTCTTATCCGCTTATCATTCCCTCATGCCATAGTTTGCGCATCTCAATTGTCAGTAGAAACCACATTTGTTTAAGTAAGTCAGACATATCAGCTATGTTTTTTAAAAAGGCAGTACATGAAGCTGAATTAACTGTTTCACTGCCAGACAAGGCTCCGCTGATAGCCAGGTGTAGCAGTAGTAAGGATTCACTCCATTGTGCTGAAAAGATAGCTCTGCTGTTGGGACAACCTTATGTGGGGACTGTTTGTCACCGTTATAGTGCAATTAATGTATAGTTTAGCGTTGTGTTGTGTAGTGGCTTTTCTGGCATGCATCTCAATTTTGTTTTGCTTTTGTTTTCCCCACCTTGATTTAGATGCTAAAATTGCCACTGGAATAGTTCCCGTATTACATTTTATTTTAGCCTACTTGGTAAATATGTCCTTCTTCTTGACTGTTAGTTAAGGGCTTGTAAGTACGCATTTCATGGTAAAGTTTACACTTGTTGTATTCGGCGCATGATAGCCATAGCCAGCAAGCTAATGTAGCATCCCTCTCTGTTTGAGCCAGGTGGTTAAGTACAGTCTTGGCCAAAAGTTTTGAGAATGACACAAATATACATTTTCACAAAGTCTGCTGCCTCAGTTTGTATGATGGCAATTTGCATATACTCCAGAAAGTTTTGAAGAGTGATCAGATGAATTGCAATTAATTGCAAAGTCCCTCTTTGCCATGCAAATGAACTGAATCCCTCCCAAAAACATTTCCACTGAATTTCAGCCCTGCCACAAAAGGACCCGCTGACATCATGTCAGTGATTCTCACATTAACACAGGTGTGAGTGTTGACGAGGACAAGGCTGGAGATCACTCTGTCATGCTGATTGAGTTTGAATAACAGACTGGAAGCTTCAAAAGGAGGGTGGTGCTTGGAATCATTGTTCTTCCTCTGTCAACCATGGTTACCTGCTAGGAAACATGTGCGGTCAACATTGCGTTGCACAAAAAGGGCTTCACAGGCAAGGATATTTCTGACAGTAAGATTGCACCTAATAAATCAACCATTAATCGGATCATCAAGAACTTCAAAGAGAGCAGTTCAATTGTTGTGAAGAAGGCTTCAGGGTGCCCAAGAAAGTCCAGCAAGCGCCAAGGCCGTCTCCTAAAGTTGATTCACCTGGGGAATTGGGGCACCACCAGTACAGAGCCTGCTCAGGAATGGCAGCAGGCAGGTGTGAGTGCATACACAGTGAAGCGAAGACTTTTGGAGAATGGCCTGGTGTCAAGAAGGGCAGCAAAGAAGCCACTTCTCTCCAGGTAAAACACCAGGGTGAGACTGATATTCTGCAAAAGGTACAGGGATTGGACTGCTGAGGACTGGGGTAAAGTCATTTTCTCTGATGGATCTCCTTTCCGATTGTTTGGGACATCCGGAAAACAGCTTGACCAGAGAAGAGCTCCACCATCGGTCCTGTGTCATGCCAACAGTAAATAATCCTGAGACCATTCATGTGTGGGGTTGATTCTCAGCCAAGGGAGTGGGCTCACTCACAATTTTGCCTAAGAACACAGGCATGAATAAAGAATGCTACCAACACATCCTCTCACATCCAACTTCTCCCAACCATCCAGGAACAGTTTGGTGATGAACAATGCCTTTTCCAGCATGATGGAGCACCTTGCAATAAGGCAAAAGTGATAACTAAGTGGCGCGGGTAACAAAACATCAATATTTTGGGTCCATGGCCAGGAAACTCACCAGACCTGAATCCCATTGAGAATCCCATTGTCCCATTGTGGTCAATTCTCAAGAGGCGGGTGGACAAACAAAACCCCACTAATTCTGACAAACTCCAAGCATTGATTATGCAAGAATGGGCTGCCATCAGTCAGGATTTGGCCCAGAAGTTAATTGACAGCATGCCAGGGTGGATTGCAGAGGTCTTGAAAAAGAAGGGTCAACACTGCAAATATTGACTCTTTGCATCAACTTCATATAAGTGTCAATAAAAGCCTTTGATTCTTGTGAAATGCTTGTATTATACTTCAGTATTCCATAGTAACATCTGACAAAAATATCTAAAGACACTGAAGCAGCAAACTTTGTGGAAATTAATATTTGTGTCATTCTCAAAACTTTTGGCCACGACTGTAGACTTCACTAGCTAGCTGCATTTGAAGCTAGCTAAGTAAGTGAAAGTGAAAAATAATATACTAGGAAATATAGCTAGCTCTCTCTCTCTCTTGCTTCTCCTTAATTTAGGAAGAAATTAATTTGTTAATAACTTCTCAACTATTGTCTTTCTCTCTCTTTGAGTCAACTACTCACCACATGTTATGCACTGCAGTGCTAGCTAGCTGTAGCATCTTCTTTCAGTACTAGATTAATTCTCTGAACCTTTAATTGGTGGACAACATGGAAGGGGGTGAGAACCATGAGCCGCCTAGGTTATGTTTTGAAGTCAATGTACCCATAGGAGGACAGAAGCTAGCTGTCTTACAGCTACACCATGGTGCTAACCTACAGAGTTCTGCTGAGGCTAGTGTAGATCTTCATTTCAAGACAGTATGTTTTAATAAATTATTTGGTGACATTAATATATTTGGTCTAGTTTTTTCTTAAATTAACCGAGGAGGATGGTCCTACCCTTCCTCCTCTGAGGAGCCTCCACTGGTGGTGTAACTGTTGCCAAATAATGACATTAACATATTGTTAAAAATGTGGCAGTAGGGTGACTCTTCTAGCAGGTCTCAAACCCAGGCCACTAGAACCAATGACAAACACCCTAACCATTGTGCCAATAAGGGATATCTCTAAGGCATGTGCTTATTGGGCCAGTATAGTTAGGCCCTGTACAGAAGAAACCCTAACCCCTCCTCCCTAGGCACTTGTGTAGATCTGAAACTTGATATAGGTGTAGGCAATAGGATGAACACACTCTATAGTACTGTACATCTCAGCTCTGTTAGAAGTACACTCAAGAAAATATTTTATTGATCATAGTGATTCAGGAGTATCGTTAAAACAGGTTACTATTCCACCAACATTTTGTTTTGTGTATGTTTGGTGGGACATTGGTGGAATATTCTCCTACCCCACAGAAAACGGGACACAAGAATGTTTTTGCCACATTCCCAGTATACGTGTCTAGAACATTTTATGTTCTGAGAACATGGCAACCATGTTCTGTGTATTTTGTGTGGGACGTTGTTGCAATGTTTTCCTAACCCACAGAAAACTGGAGACAAATGTTTTTGCAAACATTCCCATGAAACATGTCTAGAACATTAATATCTTAAGTTCTGAGAACATGGTACCCATGGTACCCAAATTACATTTGACATTAAAGGAATGTTCTCTTGGAAACATTCCTTGTACTTCACAGGAATATTCCTGTGAAAGAATTAGTTAATAACCTAATGAGACTATTAAGGGAAAGTTGTGGGAACGTTTGCTTTCGAGTAGGATTATCATTTGGCCGACACTAATTGTGGGTGTTTGACATTGATTAAGGACTGTTAAGGACTGGGGCAAGGCCAGCAGGAGATTTACAGAATCTGTGAGGGTGACCTCAGGTTACTTAGAAGTTAGTTAGAGTGTAGCTAGGTCATATGACTAAGAAGAGTTGGTGTCACACCCTGATCTGTTTCACCTGTCTTTGTGCTTGCCTCCACCCCCTCCAGGTGTCACCCATCTTCCCCATTATCCCCAGTGTATTTATACATGTGTTCTCTGTTTGTCTGTTGCCAGTTTGTTTTGTCTGTCAAGCCTACCAGTGTTTTTCCCCTTGCGCCTGTCTTTTTTCTATAGTTCCTGTTTTCTCAGTTTTGACTGCCTGCCCTGACCCTGAGCCTGCCTGCCATTCTGTACCTTGTCACACCGCCCTGGATTATTGACCTCTGCCTGCCCTGACCCTGAGACTGCCTGCAGTTGTCACGTTCTGACCTTAGTTATTTTGTTATGTCTTTGTTTTAGTATGGTCAAGGCGTGATTTGGCTGGGTAGTCTATGTTATTTTTTCTATGTTGTTGTTTTGTGTTTGGCCTGGTATGGTTCTCAATCAGAGGCAGGTGTCGTTTGTTGTCTCTGATTGAGAATCATACTTAGGTAGCCTTTTCCCACCTGTGTTTTGTGGGTGATTGTTTTCTGTAATGTGCATGTCACCTTACAGAACTGTTACGTTTCATTCTCCTTTGTCATTTTGTTTAGTGTTTTCTGTTTAATAAATATAATGATGAACACTTACCACGCTGCGCTTTGGTCCTCACCTCATTCCAACGACGAGCGTTACAGCAGTTCTGTACCTTTTGACGCTGATCTGGATTACTGACCTCTGCCTGCCCTTGACCTGTCGTTTTGCCTGCCCTCTGTTCTAGTAATAAACTTTTGTTACTTCGACATGGTCTGCATCTGGGTCTTCCATAAAATGTGATAGTTGGTTGTGAGGGACATAGCATAGCTCCACACACGTATACATTTAAAGACGATCCCTGGGCTATTGATGGATAGTAAAAGGGTTGCAGAGGAAGTGGAGCGGAAAGGGTTGCAGAGGAAGTGGAGCGGAAAGGGTTGCAGAGGAAGTGGAGCGGAAAGGGTTGCAGAGGAAGTGGTGCACAAAGCCCAGTATCTTACGGTCAATCCCCAGCCACCATAAACGATCACAAACAGCAAGTTTTACTGTCCTATGGTGCCTCTTGTTTGCCTTATAGAGATGTTGGGATTAGTGTACAGTTTCCCAGACCAATGCATGAGTCACCCCAGCATGAGAGCTCATTCTTCATTTCAGGGCTGGCCAGCCATGGTTGTTAGTAAAATAAATGCATATTAGAGCAATTCACGCCAGCAATTTCCAGATAGTCCCAGTCCCTGCGGACCTGTGGGGAAAACAACCTTTGGTTATTTCAGTTACCCCATTGGCTAACATTAAATAATTTTACCTTTTTTCGAACACAATTTTCTTGTTGTCCGCCTGTTTTAGTCAATTACGAAACAACATTTAAGTACAACATGTCTAAAGATTACTTTTCAACATTGCCTGCTCCAGAGCATTCTCACTACTTAGAAAAACATACTATTGTCAAGCTTCCCCTCATGCCCCTTTTCATGACGGTGCTAGAAGCCACGTGAGTGAGCGCTAGCTAGCTACCGACTGGAACATTAAGCTAGCCAAGACCAACAACCCAAATAAACAGACTAGAAGTACTCACTACAAGTAGTGAGTTGAGTTATACTAACCCTGTGATTAAATGTTTTCCGCACACATAGCTACGTGTAGCCTACTTGGACATCTCCCACACTGAATAGCCTGAAGCCACAGGGCTCCTCTCGCAGGCTATATTGTCCTCCCTGGGAGCATTGCGAGCCGTAGGTCGGGGTTTTTGACCTAGTCACATGTACATTGAACAACACAGCATCTTTTCGACATGTTTTGTTCTTTCTTTATGACTCAAAATTGACAATGAAGTTGGCTGTTTTAAAATGGGGGTCGATAGAAAGTAATAATTGTTTACCACAATTTGTGAGCGTGGTCAAGGGGAATTCCTTATTATGTTGATATTGACTCTGGGTATGGCATTTTGGCTGTTGAATGGCCTTCTGACATGTGACAGTCCAGTTCCAGGGTTTCTCTGTCTCTAGTAACTTCCCGAGGGGAGGACTGATGGTGGAGTGGGCATATCGAGGACAGTTCTGGGAGATTTAGGATTGCATTGACATTGGTGAGGTGCAATTCCTATGACGTGAAGAAGGCCAACTAAATTGATGGCATTTCTTGTCAATGAGCAACAGGTTGGTTTGGTTCATACTAGCCTTATGCGCTTGTCATGTATGGTTGCATCCTTCCCATACACCTTAATGTCACCAAATCAACATATAAGGCAACTCCATTGCAGACAGCCAGAATAGTGGACATGATTTCTCTGTAAGAAGCAATGTGCCAGCTCAACCCGAACAGGAGCTCAGAAGATCCCAATGTGCTTCACAAATGCAGTGAGCCAGCGAAAGTGTGTGTTGGATTCAAGCAGCCGTATTGGACAAGCAATGAATCAAAGTTTACTTCTAAATGATAAGGAGGTGACATAAGATTCCAATCTTGGATGCACAGTTATACCACAGTGGGGAAAAGCTGTAGAGATATGGAGTGGATTTGAGAGTCCAGGGTTGGATTCTCTTTCCTCTCGTTGGAGCCTCCCAGTTGCCTCATTGATCCTCAGAGAGGCTTGTGACTTGAAATACTTGGTGTTGCCATGACAAACAGCCTACTTCCTTTTCCTAATCCAGACAAAGGTCCTTGAGTGTATATGCTGGGCATATTGGATTCCTAACATAGTTGAAGTACACAAAAATTGTCTTGAGTACAGGTCATACAGTACAGGTACATAAATCTTAAAAATGTCTCTCATTAAAACGTGCTCATAAACAGGTGATTAAACCACTATTAAACGGTATGGTGGAAGCCATATTTAATTTTGGACGCTATATTGGATTTGGAGAAAAATCTAGGGGGGCCCCCTAATGTAATTGCAAGAATAGGGGCTGAACATATAACATTCACAGAGGAACTTTTGGCTGGAAAGAATGACAGTTTTCGGTCTCAGCCTACTTGCCTTAGAGGCAATTACAATAGCCACAACATCAAAAAACATGTGCAGGCCTAATTGTATGCATTTTGTCAGGCAGAACCATACAGCACTGAATGAGAGCAAATTTGACTTGAACGCTTGTCTATTGAACAGCTACCAAAAAGTGAAGTTCACATTCATCATACATTTTAATTGTTGATATTCTCAGCATATTGTATCTGTGTCTTTACAGGTCTATATTTCCAAGATGCATTCATATGTCCTAATGCTGTTTGTTTGTGTATGTAGGGAAGATAACCGACTATGTGTATTCCACATTTTTAGCAATATCTGAGCTTGAATTTTGGGTTAGATGTGGCCCACCCCCCTCTAGCCAGGCATTACTCTGCACTTTTGTAGCTTTTTTTTGATAGTATGATAAAAAGCCTGTTGGTATTGCTGTTTAGATGTGATGACATGTATGCCATTTTTTGGCTCTCGCCATGCATTATTGTGCACTTTTTGAGTTTAGGTTGTGTGTCACCATATCTATGCATTTAACCACTTTTGCTATAAAATATTTTTACACAACCATCCATTTCATATCTGAGAGACCTTAGAGATATGCTTTGTTATACCTCTGCTAGTATCTCTCTCTTTTTGAGGATTGGACACTTGTCTAGCCTAACGAAGGACTCTCTCATTCTGGAACTCTTAAAACTCTTATAAGCAGCTGGTTTCTGCTGTGGGAAAATCCCATGCTACTGATGCCTTCATTCAGGCTTCTGCTGTTTTGGTGAAAGTAATGTCTCCCCATTTCTGTAGCTTCCCAATGGAACTATCCTGAATAGCCTAACATATAACTGTTGCGGAAGTAATGCATCTGGCCTTGTATATTTCAGTGTTGTTGTAACCAACACTCAGACAGACAAACAGACATTTTTCAACCATTTAGAATTTTTCACAATTATAAATAAAAGTTCAATAAATACATACATTTCCTATGCAGTTAACGGATAAAAAAGTATTGGGTCGGGAGGCGGTGCATGAGTCCTCTGTAATGACAGGTGGTAACCGTATATCTGGTGGAGTAAAGTACTTACGTAAAAAATACTTTAAAGTACTACTTAAGCAGTTTTTGGAGTATGTGTACTTTACTTTACTATTTATATTTTTGACAACTTTTATATTTACTTCACTAAATTCCTAAAGAAACGTATGTACTTTTTACTCCATACATTTTCCCTGACACCCAAAAGTACTGGTTACATTTTGAATGCTTAGCATGACAGAAAATGGTCCAATTCGCACACTTATCAAGAGAACATCCCTGGTAATCCACTGCCTCTGATCTGGTGGACTCACTAAACACAAATGCTTTGTTTGTAAATGATGTCTGAGTGTTGGAGTGTGACCCTGCCATACATAAACTTTAAAAAAACTAAAAATTGTACCGTCTGGTATGCTTAATATAAGGAATTTTTTAATATTCGTACTTTTGATACTTAAGTATATTTGAAACCGAATACTTTTAGACTTTTACTCAAGTAGCATTTCACTGTGTGACGTTCACTTTTACTCGAGTCATTTTCTATTAACGTATCTTTACTTTTACTCAAGTATGACAATTTAGTACTTTTTCCACCACTGATGTCTTCTGTGAAGCTTTAGGTTTAAGTTCAGACAATGGTCAAGGTTATGGGCAGGAGAGCGGAGATAAACATAAATTAACAATAGTGAATTTTATTGTCCTTTCAATATATTCTATTCTGATAGCGAAAGCCTTGTCTTTTGCCTAATAAAATTAACAATATCGAGACAACTGTTCAGCCAAGGCTAGATAGGATAATATTTTCTCGTCATAAAAACTATTGTTCTTTAAATATATTGTTGTGTAGTCCTAACAGTCACCCTGACTCAACCAATAAAATAATTTATTTCGTTAAAAGCCTTTCTAATATATATTCAGAAGGGTAACAACGAACGTCATCCGCAATCCATCAACATAAAATAAGACAAAATATGTCATAATACAACAGGCTACACATGACAATTCGTGCGAATTGCCTACATCTTAGAAATAATCAAATCAATAGTCTTGCATAAATAGCATACTGCTGAATTAATAAATTATCCTATTGACCACTTCGAAATTATATGGTCGGCATTGCCAAGTTTGATGAAATGGCACTATTTCTACAGGCCACATAAGCCCATTTAACTTATCTTTTCGATTCAGCTGCATGCACTTCATTTAGGAAACGACCCAAAAATGTAATTATAAACAACGATTTTGTTTTTATAATATCCGTAAATTCTAAACATGGATCTAAAATTTAATTTGATATTCGTGTCAGAATGTTTCTGTTTGTTGAGGCAAATAGGTAGTTTGACCATGGTTAGGAAAGGTTTATAGCTACGCGAAATCGTGAATGCGCCTGTTATTAATAATCAGAATGAGCAACGTCTAATTTCTTGTCCACTATTTTACAAAAATGTTTACTGGACATGTATACTTGTATTTACAGATATTAAATGTTGATTAATATGTGCAAAATTTGTAATTTGCATAAGCCTATACAATACAATGCCTAAACTAAATAAAAACCATCATTATTTACAGAACACATGGGCTATCTTTTGATTTTCCTCTGTAGGCATACTTCAAATGTGGGCAACCTATATACTACTTTACAGCGACCTGCAATGATTTCATTTGATCAAAATCTGATCTGAGAAAATACTAAAAGGTAGCCTACCCACTGTCCACATACTTCAACTCAACGTCTATTCCACGTTGGTTCAACATCATTTCATTGAAATGAGGTGGTAACAACTCTGATTCAACCAGTGTGTGCACAGTGGGTAGGCTAATGTGCTCACTCTCAGATTATTCCTCAATAAGTATGGGTGCTGTATCCCGATGAATAAAGTCCACAATGAATGAGATGGAGAGACAGCACACCAAAAGCATGGCTTAAATAGGCAAATCCATAGATTATTGAAGACTAATTGTTGGTGCCTGTGGTGTGATGCATGCTCCTCAGTCACTCTCACTGATGCACACACACTTTTGATGTTCTTATTTTGCCCACATGATCTGTTGGCATGAGGTTTAATAAACACACACAACAAAAAAATGTTTATGCAGAGTAGAAACTGCATGAGAAAAAGATGTATATTTGTGGTCCCTACAGGTGTAGCCATAATAAGGCATAATCTGTCCCAGGGGGCCTCATTCTGTAACACCATTATGGTCATGGCCAGGCTGTGGCTGATTACTCTATATGGCACAAGTATTAGTCTCATGTTACATTTGCCTTTGTAGAGAGGAGCCCGGAGGAGCTCCAATGTTTCATCTATTTTATTCAACTTCATTATCAATTGCATCAAACAAAGCTTATAATTGGCCACTTGTGGCTAAACCATGTTGGAGATCACACATTTTAAAACAGCGATTAATTCCATCCTAGAATAGACCTGAGATTGGGTCAAAACCTTAAACCGAATGGAAATGATATCCAGGTCTAAATTTATAATGCAATGTAATCCAACCTCTTTCTCTCAGACTGACTCCAATTGTGTATGAAGACTGTATACTGTAAAGTGTAGCGCTTTCTTTGCAACATATGTGCTCCGGACACACACACACACACACACACACACACACACACACACACACACACACACACACACACACACACACACACACACACACACACACACACACACACACACACACACACACACACACACGTGGGAGGGGAGACGCCAAGCAGTCTGGGCTGAGTTGAGAAGTATTGTTATTAACTTTTTTCCCCCAGTGTGAATAAAAGCCACAGTAAGGGCACATCCCTGCTCCATGGCTGCAGGGCCTGGCTTTGTTCTCCTCCATAATGCACACATAATTACAGTCTTAAAGAGAGGCTGAGCCTCCCTTGCTCGCTCTCTCTCATCTGTCCCTCACCTTGCACAGCTATGACAAGCGTCCACAACTCCACCTAGCTACCTATGCATACCCCAAAACAATTGCTTGGTGCCATGTCACCAGTTTGGTAACCCTGCTATCACTGGATTCCCAGCAACGTCCATCCCTCCATCATTAGAAAATTTTTCCTTTTCATCCCTCAATCTGTAGCCTTTCATTGGACATACAGTACCAGTCAAAGGTTTGGACACACGTACTCATTCAAGGGATTTTCTTTATTTTTTACTATTTTCTACATTGTATAATTATAGTGAAGACATCAAAACTATGAAATAACACACATGGAATCATGTAGTAACCAAAAAAAAGTGTTAAACAAATAAAAATATATTTGACATTCTTCAAAGTTGCCACCCGTTGCCTTGATGACAGCTTTGCACACACTTGGCATTCTCTCAACCAGCTGCATTAGGTATTCACCTGGAATGCATTTCAATTAACAGGTGTGCCTTGTTAAAAGTTCATTTGTGGAATTGCTTTACTTCTTTATGTGTTTGAGCCAATCAGTTGTGTTGTGACAAGGTAGGGGTAGTATACAGAGGATAGCTTTATTTGGTAAAAGACCGAATCCATATTATGGCAAGAACAGCTCAAATAAGCAAATAGAAACAACAGTCCATCATTACTTTAAGTCATGAAGGTCAGTCAATCCGGGAACATTTCAAGAACTTTTACATTTTCTTCAAGTGCAGTCGTAAAAACCATCAAGCCCTATGATGAAACTGGCTCTCTTGAGGACCGTCACAAGAAAGGAAGACCCAGAGTTATCTCTGCTGCAGAGGATAAGTTCATTAGAGTTACCAGCTTCAGAAATTGCAGCCCAAATAAATGCTTCACAGAGTTCAAGTAACAGAGATATTTCAACATCAACTGTTCAGAGGAGACTACATGAATCAGGACTTGATGGTTGAATTGCTGCATAGAAACCACTATGAAAGGATATCAATAATAAGAAGAGACTTGCTTGGGCCAAGAAATGGGCAATGGACATTAGACCGGTGGAAATCTGTCCTTTGGTCTGATGAGTCCAAATTTGAGATTTTTGGTTCCAGCCAGCATGTTTTTGTGAGACGCAGAGTAGGTGAACAGATTATCTTTGCATGTGTGGTTCCCACCGTGAAGCATGGATGTGGAGGTGTGATAGTGTGCATGTGCTTTACTGTTGACATTACCAGTGATTTAATTAGAATTAAAGGAACAATTAACCAGCATGGCTACTACAGCATTCTGCATCTATATCCCATCCCATCTGGTTTGCACTTAGTGGGACTATCATTTGCTTTACAACAGGACAATGACCCAACACACCTCCAGGTTGTGTAAGGGCTATTTGACCAAGGAGAGTGATGGAGTGGTGTACCAGATGGCCTCCACAATAACCCAACCTTAACCCAGTTGAGATAGTTTGGGATGATTTGCACCGCATAGTGAAGGAAAAGCAGCCAACAGGTGCTCAGCATATGTGGGAACTCCTACAAGATTGTTGGAAAAGCATTAAAGGTGAAGCTGGTTAAGAGAATGCCAAGAGTGTCCAAAGCTGTCATCGAGGCAAAGGGTGGCTACTTTGAAGAACCTAAAATATAAAATACATTTGAATTTGTTTAACACTTTTTTGGTTACTACATGATTCCATATGTGTTATTTCATAGTGTTGATGTCTTCACTATTATTATACAATGTAGAAAATAGTAAAAACTTGATTGAGTAGGTGTGTCCAAACTACTTTTGACTGGTACTGTACCTCTCAATTTAATCTCACTCTCATCAATTCCTCCAATCCTCATCACTACCTCTGTTAGGTATTTGAACTAACTGTAAATCGTTCTGGATTAGAGCGTCTGCTAAATGACTGAAATGTAAATCCATATAGGAAAGAACAGTTTTCATACTGTTGAGTTGAGGAACATTGGTAGTATCTTTCATCCCTGAGTCAAGGAGATTTGTGCATCATCAGCAACATTAGAATAGAGATATTATATACCAGCTAATGACATGACCCTGGGGGAACAGCTAAACAGAAAATAAGCCTAGAACTGAACCCTGTGGGACACTACAGTCTTGAATCTACAACCTGAACTCTACTTACAAGTCAGTAGTTTGCCTGTCAACCAAAGAGTGATATCTATTCCATGCTCTTAGGTTATACAAGACACCTTTAATACATTTAGTTTGTTACCCTGTGGCAAATTACATTCTAACTTTCACAATGCCAGTGAATAGCATATGCTGTTAAATTCTTGAGTTTGTGCATGGTGATTGATGACCTTTGGTTGATGTATACTGTGCCACACGGAGAGGAGTGGGGTGGTATGCTAATTCAGAGCCATGGCCTTACAGAATCTGTGGAGGCCCTGCCAAACAAAATAAGAATACTGTTTTAATGAGTAGATATGAAGACAGCTTTGTGACAAAATGTCAGTGTAGATTCAGTCTATCCCCAATGGCCTTAAGTTTGAGGCTGATGAACAGACTGACACACAAGATGTGTCACAATGTGTGAACCCATGATTTCAACTCAAACTCATAGGAGACTAATATATCATGACTCAAGACATTTCTATTTTATATTGTGCATCTATCCATGCTAGACTTCAAGATTAGCATGATGTGGTGATGGAAATGTTACTAAGGGGGGTTCAAGGTTTAGGGGTGACATACACATCAACACATTGAACCCCCCAAAATGACATTTTACAGCCAAACATTGTATTATAAATGTGACAAGAATTACTACGTATTTTTTCAACGCTATTGGCACAGTGAGCATGGTCCCAGTGTAGTTCAATTAACCTTCCGGCCCGTCTTGGATAAGAACCCAAGAGCTGGCAACATAGAGGTAAAATGACATGGTTCATGCGAGGGGGAGGGCGTTCCGGACGATTACAGAGGTGAAATCAGAGCGCCGAAGAATGTTGGCGCGAGATGAAAGCGCAGGAATCTATCATTCTCGACACGTCATTCTTTTGGCGTAATAAGAAGGGTCATTCGGCAGAAGACAACAAACACGTACTTCTAAAGTCGAGAGAGACAATACTGTGTTTTTTCTTGGCACTCAGCACAGGGATAAAAGTACAGTGTGAATGTCTCAATGGAACCTGTTACGTCTTACCTTCAGAAGATAAATATGTATGTTCAGACTGTAATTATTTTCAGTAGGCTATATAGACCTAGCTTTTTTTTGCAATAGCCTATACAAAGACTGCATCCCAACTGATAGAATCAATTAGCCTAAATTTGGCCTCTGCAATTTACAACAGGACATCGTGTCTATAGACCAAGCATATTCTTGATTTGTGCAGTAATCCAAGTAAACACTAAAGGACAGTACTTTAAGGTCTAAAACTTCATAAAATCTGTTTAAATATTCTACTGATAATGGAAGGGATTTTGTCGATTTAAAGTTACAACAAGACATGCACTCTACAGGTCTAAATTCTACTTGGGGACTGCACAGTGCATTCTTGCTGAATATTCCAAGATCGAGTTGGCGCTGTGGCTCCCTTCAAAAGACAGCGACAGGCGTTCAAAGAGCAAGATTAACAACAGGGTAGGGCGAACTGCCGCCGGCAAATAATAAAATACCCTTGTTGTTCATATTTTTTCTTTATTTGCACTAAATTGACACGTTTGGGGATTGTAAAACTGTATGCAGCCTGTGGAGTTATGCTTTCCCTTGGGTTCCAATTCTAATATAGGCTACAAATGGACATTTGGTGAAACTAAATGTGAAAACGTGTTGGCTCATTGCATGGTAACGTGGTTGCATTGTTGGCCCCTTGCCAGCCAAGTGGATATTGGGATTTGTTTTCACTTCAAAGTGTTTTAGTTCGTTGCTTTTTTTCTGTTGTGTGACTTAACTTAACCTCTGTAATTATTTTGCCATCACGCACCTTAATCCTACACTGCATTTGTATCCAGGTAGACACCTGACGTGTTATCATACAATACTGTTGTTGCCTTTTTTGCATTTTCAAAACTTGATGATTGTGTAATAAGTAATATGTCGACATTTGGCTTGATGTTCTTTACCATTTGGCCATCAGATTTGTCACCAATGCTCCAATGTGCCAATGCACCAATGTGCCACCAGGACACATCACTGCACTCTTATACTCCTCTGTAAACTGGTAATCTCTATATACCCGTCGCAAGACCCACTGGTTGATGCTTATTTAACCCTCAGGCTTCACTCCCCCCTATCTGAGATATCTACCGCAGCCCTCATATTCCACATGCAACACCCGTTCTGCCAGTCACATTCTGTTAATTGTCCCCAAAGCACACACATCCCTGGGTCGCTCGTCTTTTTGAGTTCGCTGCAGCTAGCGACTGGGACGAGCTGCAACAAACGCTCAAACTGGACAGTTTTATCTCAATCTCTTCATTCAAAGACTCAATCACGGACACTCTTACTGACAGTTGAGGCTGCTTTGCGTGATGTATTGTTGTCTCTACCTTCTTGCCCTCTGTGCTGTTGTCTGTGCCCAATAATGTTTGTACCATGTTTTGTGCTGCAACCATATTGTGTTGCTACCAAGTTGTTGTCATGTTAAGTTGCTTCCATGCTGTGTTGTCATGTGTTGCTGCCATGCTATGTTGTCTTCGGTCTATCTTTATGTAGTGTTGTGTTGTCTCTCTTGTCGTGATGTGTGTTTGTCCTATATAACTTTTTAAATTGATTTTCTTAATACCAGCCCTGTCCCCGCAGGAGGCCTTTTGTAAATAAGAATTTGTTCTTAATTAACTGACTTGCCAAGTTAATCATTTTTTAATTAAAAACAAAAACGAAAATACAATTCGTTATAGAATAAATGTTTTCAATATTATTTGAAATAAATATAAGCCATTATTATGGGATAGGCCAATTTAATTCCACCGAATAGCAGGCGTTGGAACATGATTACATGGCCTACTATATGAGGATGAATGTTTCACCATAACGACAACAGTATTATTTTTGTTTTAGTATTACTGTGTAGACTAGTGTGTAGACCTAATAGTTAGGCTATCATAATTATTCAGGGAGTCTCAGTCCTGAAACGTTATCTTCCGCGCGTTGCTCAATTGTTACCAAAGTGGCATCGGCTAGAGCTCTGGCATAGGCTCTATGCCTACAGGTTAACACCAACCGGTGACATTTAGACTTGTGACTGAATTACATAAAGTGACGACTCTAAAAGTGCCATTTAGGCCTAATGATTTCGAGCGTCTTCGGCGCCACATCTGTCATGCGCTGGGCCCGGGCCGGCGTGCATTCAAATTGATATTTATTGTCACCCATCTGTCTGCAACCTACAGACATAGATTACACATGACCGACTATGTAATGGTTTGCAGTTGAATGTGAACGTCTTCTTTCATCACGGACAAGATTGATAGCTAGGGGCAGCCTCCCCTCCTTCTCCAGAAACTATCAGTAATTACAACTCGTCCTCTCACCAAGTACAAAGTCCTAAAGAAGAGTTTCCCATTTGTTCCATTTTTGTGTGTGTGTGTGTGCGTGTGCGTGTTCTGTTTTATCTTGATGCATCTGAGCGTTTTGATAAAGTCAAATCTACAACAGTATAATAGCCACTATGTTGGGCTTCTGTGCCCTCGCTTGAATCTAGTCATGCGTAGGCTAAATCACGCATTTGCGCCAGATGGAAATGTAATGTATAGTCTTGTAATGTAGCTATGTGTATCACGTATTAATTAGGCCTGTGTACATATATAATAATTGATTATCCTATGGCATAACTTGTGCGCAAAAGATTTGTCCTCACGTAAAAACATCACTGGCAAGTTGTCAAGTTTGTTGACCATCTTTGCAAACGCTAAAAGGCTACATAACAAAATCTAAACATGCTTGACATTAAATTAGCCTAGTTAATATCTGTTACAGTAGGCCTATCTTCTCATTTAGCATAAATGGTTTCCAAATTCTGCTGCATTGACATGTCACTGCTGCCCAAACTGGAAGACCGACTACATGTAGCTTGTATTAATCAAGTTAAATATGGTTTGGCCTCGAGGCAGGATGACATGATTAGCCACCGCAACCAATGAGCAGGCGCGCTTGTGTATGCCAAGCGAGGTAGCAACAAGTCTAAACCATATGCACAAAGTGATCTGAGAAACAGTGCAGGTTTTCCTGTTCTCTTTTTAGAGACGATAAAATAAAGGGACTGCGTAATTTAGAATTTGGAGACAAACTGAAGGATTTAGGAAATAACCTCTTCGCTTCGTGCTATTAGTATTGGTTTTGTTTTTTTAGGTAGCATAACTTGCCTACTCAGTGGATATGCATCGGTCCCATCTGTAGCACTCTATGGTGCCCTTAACTGCGCCTCGAGTTTATGGACCCCCGCTCAATGATGACTATGAGTTCATTGTCGGACAGTCTGGTTGCTTCTGATCCCTCCAAATCGGCATTTCTGGAGTTCGGACACGGCTATCCCGGCCACCAGCAGCACTCCCCCGGCTTGTCCCACAACCACTATCCAGTGCACGGCTTGCATCCCGTCGGACCCTCGCAGCACGATAGCCCCTTTTCTTCCAGTGCGTCATCTTATGGCCGCCCGCTAGCCTATCCTTACCACAGCACCGTAAGCGCACACCACCCAAGTGCCTACCTGCCATACCAGCACAGTAGCCACAACAACGGTCTGGGACACACGAGAATAGAGGAAACAGGTACGTTTTTAAAAACATCCGTGTTGACATTTTGAAGTTAGTTCAATGTTTGTTGCCATTTTCAAAATGTGGTTACGGTGACGAAGGCTTATATGAACGCGATTGACTTCTAAAATTAGAATCGGGCATTTATATAGCCTACCTAAACCCAATCATAAACCTGCAAATAAACCACTAATGAAATATAGGGAAATCCTAACATATAGCAAGCAGCATTACGCAAACAGTGCTCGGACCTAAAGGTGTTATCAATAAATAGGATGTTCCCATGTCACATATGTAGTCTATAACACCTGAGCACGATTGAATATAATACATATTTTTAACGGTCAATAGTTGACAGGCTACTGAACCTCGAGATGTATGCACGGATAAAGCAAGGTACTGTTGTCGTCTCAAATTGATATGAGAATCTATTTTCATACGATTTCACAATACCTAGGGCTATATGTAGCCTATTTCGCCATTGCAATTATTAGTCTAATCCGATATTAGGACGGATGATTAGACCTAAGGCTAGACTACTTATTACTGGTCAATTTGCATTTATATTATTGGGCCGCAAGACAGGTCGGTTGATTAGCACAGTAATTAGCCTAGCTTACTCTCTATGATGATACACATGCAGCCGACATGGGAGGAAAAAACCGAGCCACTTTACATGTTGTCCTGTGGTCTCCCACAAAGCACAGGGTCCAGACAAAACATGTCATCTGAAAACCATTTGTCTTTGATGACGTTATTGCTTTTGTGATCCTACATTACTTCATTGATATTTTAGCTTACAGATACCCGCATAGGACTACACGAAAGAGCCACATCGTCAATGATCAAAATAACCCGGTTATAATATAATGGCTAGTCCTATTTGGAGTGTGAATCTGTTTGGGACTAAAAGCTCGAAGACATTCAGATAGGAATATCAACCAATAGGCCTACTCCTCTCCCCCCCAAAAAAATGCAATTATGATGAGTGAGTTCGCTTAGGGGTTTAGCAATCTATTTATATTTACACAACATCAAAAACCTGATAATCGGCAGGGAATGTTATCCATCTATCGTTGACTGACTGTGAAATCTCCACTGCACCGTTGGCAATTGCCATGTTTATCAACTCTCTCCAGACATTGAAAAGTAAAACTTTTCACCCGCGTATTAGGAAAGGGTTTGTGTGGCTATCTTACAGGCATTTCGTGTGATGGGCATGTTGGAAAGTCAAGAAGTATTTAAGGCCCCAGATAATATAAACATTGCAGTCCTCTTGAGCATTAACAGATTCATTATGTTATTCTTAGTTCTCATTAAAAACCGGTCTTAGCTCTGAACAATGTATTATTATTATTATGATAATATAACCATGAAATTATGAGTTTAATTCCAACCAATAACAAGATAATGGCCTAATAATAATAACGGAAACAATAGCAACAAATGTTATATCATCAATGATGACCATTTGTATGTTGCAATTATTTTTGGAACGCTATTAGCAGGACAATATTAGTTTTAGTGGTTTTAAAGGTGCTATTTTTAATTTATTTTCACATTGTAATTTCAGAAAATGTACATAATATATCTGTCGCTAATAGTGGAATAATAGTGTTTCACAGCATTACTTATGTTGTGATTGTCTGTGATATTCACCTATTGATTTCTCACCTGGAGTGGCATCTGTTGTCAAACTGAAATATATTTTCAAGAACAAAAAATACAGTTTTACAGCTGTTTGAAGCTGGTGGACCAAAACAAAATAACAGTTTCTGCACAGTCACACAGCAAATTGGCCAGTGTTACCTATAGTGTTGATTTTTCAGTATAACATTTATAGTGTTGATTCAGGTGTTAAATCAACACTCATTGGTGTAAAAGTGTTGGAGTTAATAACCACTGTTAAACCAAAACCACACCCATCAGTATTATATTTCCCAGCATGCTGTATTGCAGGTAGATTTTTTTAGAATAGTTTTTGCATGTACATTGATTGATGAATTAATCTTATGCTACTGAAATATAAATACAACATTCCTAAAATAATCAAATCTGTTACTTTGACTTTTTTCACCAGTTACTGAAATGGTTGTTCCAGTTTATATGGTTTAGGTAGTTTTATATCTTCTTCTACCTGACCTAGCAGTCATCATTCTAAATGCAGGTTGCGGGTTAATAAAAATTCAAAATGTTGGCTATCCCCACTCTGGTTCGATTACAATAGGAATTACACATCACTTTGCAAGCCATTATAAAGTGACTCGCAGGCCTGCAAACCACGAGTTTCAGGCCACTGTAATAAGGCAAAATTAAGCCCCCAAAATAAGTCCTTATTAAATACTTGTATTTAGTTGAAGAATGACATTTGAATCATATTCGCTTCGGATCTTCTTTGGTGAAGGCCACAGAACAAAAACAAAAAGACTGCAACAACAACCATGTCTCTGTCACTAACAAATACAGTTGTTAATTTAACACTGAAAAGTGTGGGCCTGTATAGACACTAGACCAGTGTTGATTTAACACTGGAGAATTGGCTGTGCAGTAGCATATGATGTAAGGCCTATGAGTTTGTTTATTATTCGCTATTTGAATGGCAGGCTTAGAATAGAAAAGGGACAATCAAGATTCAACATTTCCAATGCAACTTATTTAACTCAACAATACAATACAACTTTATTTCCCATTAGTTACAGCAAACAGCAGAAATATGTCTTCTGCTCATTCTCAACTGCCCCAGACAGCACAAATCACACATACAGTTGAGACAAGCACCGGACAAATCACACATACAGTTGAGACGAGCACTGGGTCACCCCTGTATGTTGTGGGGTTAAGGGCCTTGTTCAAGGGCCCAAGCCACCCAACAATAGGGAAATGTCTTAAGGATGTGAACCCAGCAGCACTCCACTTGCCAGATACATTTTTCCAACGCCTGGCCCGGGATTCAAACCGGCCGTCTTTCGGCCACAGGTCCAACTCCCTTAACCGCTGGACTACCTACCACCTACCGAAATTCTCTGCAATTATTGTTCAACTTAGCAAATCAAATCTAAATCTTATGCCCCTGTAAAACAAAAAGTGAAGTAGATGAAAGATCAATCTCCTAACGCTATTACACTGGTTGTATTATAAGGATGGATTCATACAGTGTCATGTTACTATGAAGACCTTGTTGGGCCTAACGCAGCTGTTTCCCTAAGCACTAGTTGGTATGTGCACTCTTCATAACAATGGGGATAATGGGGAGCACTATGCAGTCATTATATTCCTCATGCTCAATGACCTCTTTTGCAACATGAGGTAGAAAATAAAAGTTGAGCTCTTGCCCTTTGAGGGCAAATTAAATGGCTTAAATTAAACATGTATTATTCAGTAAATGTATGATTATTAAAATTATCATTATTATTATTATTAATGGTGTTGTTGTTAATATTGTTATTATTTTTCCAACATTTCTGACCTCAATTGGACTTCCCGGTGAAATGAAATACAACTTTTTCTTCTTCATCCCTTTGAAGAGCTTGAGAAGCCGACCACGGTGATCGAGAACGGAGAAATTCGACTGAACGGAAAAGGGAAGAAGATCCGAAAACCTCGGACCATCTACTCAAGCTTACAACTGCAGGCGCTCAACCAGAGATTCCAGCAAACCCAATACCTCGCGCTCCCTGAGCGTGCCGATTTGGCGGCAAAATTGGGACTAACTCAAACACAGGTACATATTTCTCTATTTTGGGCCCATTTTAATAGTCTATTTCAGTTATTTTTACTGATATAACTGTTCAATAAGGTGTTTATTACAAGAGACTCTTCAACACACAACGATTTTGGTGGAAGTATTTTTTTTTTAATGTGGTCTGTATAGGTCTCAATAGTTCGACTGGAATACATGTGCACGCATTACGCAAAGGGTTCACAAAGTGAACAATTCCTATAGCCTATTGTTTACTTGAGTCGGGCAACATGTCCCTCTTTTGTAAGCGTCTCATCTCACAAGGTGGTGAGAAGTTTAGTCAAAATGCTGTGCGTACCCATTCTCAAAGGCACACCTATTCTTTGCATCTGGGTTACAACACTATATGCATAAGTGCCATGTTAGATACTGTTAATAAAGGCCAAATGTCTCATCAAAAATGAGACTGAGGCTTTGAGAATTCCCACTCAAAGTAGTTGAAGTGTTGACCCTTTCGATGCTTTATTATTTAGCAAAGAGGAGAAAACGCTGGAACATTAGGTTCCGAGGTCAAATCAAATCCATTTTTATTTGTCACGTGCGCTTGAATACAACAGGTGTAGTAGACCTTACAGTGAAATACTTACTTACAAGCCCTTAACCAACAATGCAGTTTTAAGAAGATCCCATAAAAAAAGTAAGAGATAAGAATAACAAATAATTAAAGAGCAGCAGTAAATAACTATAGCAGGGCTATATACAGGGGGTACCAGTACAGAGTCAATGTGTCAATGTGCGGGGGTATTAACTTGCTTTAGTGTGATGTCCTGCCATGTTCATGGAGGTGTTAGTCGACTCTAACGGCCTGTAACTGATATTGTTTCCCCTCATCAGTGTGTGGCACACACACTTTCATGAATATTTGAATGCAACATGAATGCCCTTGGCTTCAGCTGGCATGGCAGTTCCCTGTTGGCAGGGAGGCGAGGCAGCAGAAGAGCAGGGTGTATTACTTGTCTTACTACTGTGTTATCCATCTCCTACTATTACTTACTTACTCATCTGGGCCTGTATTCACTATGGGCCGGTTTCCTGGACACATGTTAAGCGTTGTCCTGGACTAAAAAAAAAAATAGTTTCAATGGTGATTCTCAATTGAGCATGCTTTTTAGTCCAGGTCTAGGCTTACTGGCCCGAGTCTCAGAGTAGGAGTGCTGATCTAGGATACATTTAGCCTTTTAGATCATAATAAATACGATTATGGACAGGGGGGGAACCTGATTCTAGATCAGCACTCCTGTACTCTGAGACGCTTAATAATTAATACGGGCCCTGAGCTCAGTGGTCTCCTTTAGCCTATATAGCTCTTGCTTCAGTATTAGGCCTCAGTCTCTCAGCCAATGGGTTCCTTTTGCAACTAACTCCTCGCTTCTCACCAATCTCTGTCTGGCAAGGGAAGAAGAAGGGAGAGGGGTGGAACGACCGCGGCCATTTTGTCTGTCAGTAGGAATAGAGGAAGAGAGCTTAGCGAGTTATCGCGCCACGTTTTATATAAATATTGTGAGTCCCATGAAGTTTTGGGGTTCCCAAAACGAGAGAAAAATAACTGCAGAGAAATTACAGACTTTGGTAGGACTAGGTCATTTTTTATTTGGGAGAGCTTATTGCTTTCAGCCAGGTAATCATTCTATATTTCTTTAAATCTAGAGATCTCCCTCACTACGTTTGCCTGGGGACTTAAAAAAAGACATACTGGCGAATCCAAAAGGGAATATGTACTCTCAATGCTGCTATACATCAATTGGAGTATAGTTTTTGGCGTATGGACGGATATGAAATGCATTCATTGATCCTCTGTGGTAAGAGACCATTCTGAACCTGTAGAGGCCGTGATGCGCTGCTAAGAGAGGAGGGCCTTAGTAATCCCATGTAAGTGTTACACGACAGATATCTGAGAAAGCGTCAACAGGGGACTTTCTGCAAGATGAGCCCTTTATACATATGACATCTTTGTAACTGAGGGTGTCAGATAACTAATGTCCTCCAGAGCCTTTTCAAGTGGATGGCATTACACTGTGGCTTTTTGTTTTTGTGGAGCTAATTTCTGCTGGGTTATGCCAGATGTGCTATTACATTAATTGGTTTAATGTGCCATCCTTTAAATGGATGAAATCACCCTCAACTATAGAGCTTACTGACATATAGAACTACAGTATTGTGACCCTCCCATTCACAGACACTTGACTTTACGGTTTCAAAGACATATAGAACTACAGTATTGTGACCCTCCCATTCATAGACACTTGACTTTACGGTTTCAAAGACATATAGATCACATCAAGCCAGAACTTTTTTTCTTGAAAACAATACTTTTCCAAATCTAGTTGGAGAGATTATTGTGTATACATGCATCTGAATGTTGCATCAATTGGGACTTTAGAGACATGATATTTCTAGTATATAAAGGACACCTTTATACACTGAGTATACAAAACATTAAGAAAACCTGCTCTGTGTATCAAGAATGGTCCACCACCCAAAGTACATACAGCAAACTTGACACTGAGGAAAGCATTGGTGTCAACATAGGCCAACGTCCCTGTCGAACGCTTTCGACACCTTGTAGAGTCCATGCCCCGACGAATTGAGGCTGTTCTGAGGGCAAAAGGAGGGCAACTCAATATTAGGAAGGTGTTCTTAATGTTTGGTATACTCAGTGTATGTATATGCTAAATATGAAGAAGCACTTCTCGGAACCTCTATGATATTATGTTACCTGGGCGGAAGCAGGAATTATTGATTAGGGAGCTATTGATAAGGTCATATTGATGAGGGTCATATTGATAAGGGAGCTAAGTATAGATAATTGGGATTGAACATTGCTTTGTTGGAATCACTCGTGTCTTCCGGCCTTCTATGAGCAGCAACCACCTGGCAGATTAGACAGATTTAGACCTTTTTGCACCAGAAACACTGACCACCGCTCGCCAGTCACCACACATTTAACTAAGGAGAGTGGTTTCCCCAAGTTGTACGGTACACACACTGAGATTTAGTTAGATATGTGGGACAGGATTTTCTGGCGTGATTTCTTGAACTACCTAGTTACCAAACATTTCAGACTGAAAGCTCTTGTCAGCTGAGTGTTGCTGTTGAAATCTAAAACCAATACTTCCAATTATCATAGGAACAGCTACTTACATTAGCATGCTGTTGATTGACGTTAGGGTGAAATTCATTCATACTTAAAGTTCAATCCAATTCGGCATTAAAGGGGTAATCAGCAATCGCTATATCACTTTTGGATTTATAAATTCATGATATGTACCTATTGATTCTTCAAGAATATAACTCATAAATGCTTCATGAACTTAGTTAAACAGTCATACCCCATAAGAACCCAAAATATAAGCTTGTTTTACTCCAAAGGTTGTAAACAAAGTAAATGTAACTAACACTATTTAGCCTCAGAACATGGTTCAAATGTTGATATCATGGTTGGTCAATCTTTGCGCCCATTGCACTGTCTATGAATTTGATAGAGGTTGCATTTCTCCAGCCCCATCCTTCAGCTTTTCAACAAAACGGGTGGGGAAATCACTTTGTTATAGTTTCAACAGCTAATTTAAGGATGTCCCCCTTTTGAATATCAGTGTTTTTGGAGGTCTTAGATGTAGTTGTAGATCTCCCCCCCCCCCCCAACCTGCAAAGTTATGAGGACGTATTTCATGTCTTCTTATTTCTTGTGTTTATTCTTCTTCTTCTATAATTACATTATTATTGATTATTCCATTGTTGGATTTTGAGTTTGCAAGTGAGGCGTTTCACTGTACTTGTGCATGTGACTTTAAGACTTGAAAGACAATATTAGCATTCTGTCATTGAAAATGATTTATGTGAGACTTGGTTTTTGTGACATCTGCATGAACTGTTAATTCCCTTGCTGGCATTGAATGTGACTCACAATTATTATTAATATACCCATTTGAACACTTCTAGGTGTGCCCACATTATTATGTTTAGGCCTATGGGAGTTTATGGGAGTGAAATATGTTGGTTATTCACCATGGCCCTACTCTTTTTTTTCATGTTCATCAGAACTGAGCATGTGTAGGCTAAAGGCAGAGAAAACAACGTAAAAGTTAGCAGAGTTGTGGACTTCAGTTACATGACTTGGACTACTCGAGTCACATGACTTGAACTACTCGAGTCACATGACTTGAACTACTCGAGTCACATAACTTGGAGTCGAGTCTGACTTAAGTCACAAATTTGATGGCTTGTGACTTGACTTGAAAGAAAATTAAATACCTTGAGACTTGACTTGGACTGAGCCTCAAGACTCGGGACTTTGACTTGAGACTGATGACTTGAAATTATCTGGAAAGGTTTTGTAATGTTTTGCCACTCATTTTGTGGCACAGATTCTACGTGGATTACGCTACATGTAGCCAGAAAAAATAGCCGCAGCATCGCCCTTGCAAAAAAAAAACTGCAAAAGATTGGCTAGTGAAACGCACACTCGGCACTCTGATTGGACTAGAAAACTGTCAATCAACACAGGCAAGCTGTGCAAGCGAACAGATTGATGATTTGATGTACAGCTATAGGATCGGGTGCAGTGCAAACGTGAAATTGTAGGAAGAGAGGATTGAAATCAGGCCAGCAGGCAGTAGGGAACCCCAGCAATCACTGGGGAAGCCAACCCCCCCAACTTGAAAAACATGTTGACTCACCCTACTTGTTAAGAAACGCCAATGCCATCCTCCTCTCTTTCATGTTGAGGGAACGGTCTATTGTCCTAGGCTACCTGGCTAAAATGCATGCTCGCTAGCCTAACATCCATTCATGGGCATCGTTAGCTAGTTAACATTAGCCTTCTACATCTAGCTACATATTGAACTTACATCCTCTCAGGCCAGGGGCACAACAATGTATGAATTAATGGTCGGATCAGAATCGACCATTATAATGATTGGCCAGTACGGAGAATTAAGTAAAACCACAAGTCCAAATCCATATCTCCATCCATAGCTAATTTAGGAAAGGGACCATTTTAGCTAGCCAGCCACCGAAGGACAACAACACAACAATTCAAGTTTTTCTGTCAATGACATATGCTCTCAATGGGATTTGATAGCTGTCTTCCCTTGACACTTTCTTTTGGTGCGCCAGGACCATTCACAGTTGAACTCGCTCAGTTTAGCTCACCGCTGATTGGCCAGATGCTCACTGGCTTCCCTTGCCTTCAATGTTGCGGGCGGCAACAATGTCATACTCGTTTGGACCAGACAGCATCAGATAGATGGCCTACATGTAAGAGAGACAGAGGGGTGCTATTTCGCTCGCTCGGATGCTTTCCCCCTCGAGATACATTCAGCCTCTTGCCAATTGGGTAGGCTAATTGTATGGTCCTGGGGGCTAAGTGTTTATATTAGGTAGGCCTACTCCTGTTAGACAGATTTGATTTGTTTCTCAAGGACTGATTAAGCCTGATACAGAGGCTATTTCTTTTGGGCTGTTGCCTGTGTATATTTGATAAATCTACTTGTATATTTTATACGATATGGCACTTTCACCATTGGATCACCAAGACCTAATAAATCTACACTCTGAGCACATCAACCTGCCTTGCCATCAGCTGATTTCATGCCCTTACCACAGCTACAAGGTCCATATTTTACAATTACATATGCTAATAAAAATATGTTGTAGACAAAATAATGAAAAAAGCTGTCTGGTAGCCTCAATAAATAGACAAAGATTTGTAGTTGAACAGGTTGTTGCATGTATATATATTTTTTACTTGACTTTAAAACTTGTGACTCATCTCGACTTGTTTTGGTCTTAGACTGCACGACTTGGACTCGAGTCTTGACCACATTCTACTTGGGACTTGACATGAGACTCAAACATTATGACTTGAGACTTGCTTGTGACTCGTATAGTAGTGACTTGGTCCCATCTCTGAAAGTTAGTGAAAACCTGCAGGTTCCCCTTAATAATAGTGCATTTGGAAAGTATTCAGATCCCTTGACTTTTTCCACATTTTGTTACGTTACAGCCTTATTCTAAAATGGATTCAATTGTTTTTCCCCTCTCATGAATCTACACACAGTACCCCATAATGACAAAGCAAAAACAGGTTTTTAGAAATTTTGCAAATGTATTCCAAATATCACATTTTCATAAGTATTCAGACCCTTTACTCAGTACTTTGTTGAAGCACCTTTGGCAGTGATTACAGCCTTGAGTATTCTTGTGTATACGCTACAAGCTTGGCGCACCTGTATTTGGGCATTTTCTCCCATTCTTCTATGCAGATCCTCTCAAGATCTGTCAGCTATTTTCAGGTCTCCAGAGATTTTCAATCAGGTTCACTCCGGGCTCTGGCTGGACCACTCAAAGACATTCAGAGACTTGCCCCGAAGCCACTCCTGCGTTGTCTTGGCTGTGTGCTTAGGGTCATTGTCCTGTTGGAAGGTGAACCACCGTCCCAGTCTGAGGTCCTGAACGCTCTGGAGCAGGTTTTCATCAGGGATCTCTCTGTACTTTGCTCCGTTCATGTTTCCCTTGATCCTGACTAGTCTCCCAGTCCCTGCCACATGATGCTGCTACCTCCATGCTGGTGGTGGTGCCAGGTTTTCTCCAGATGTGACGCTTGGCATTCAGGCCAAAGAGTTTAATCTTGGTTTAATCAGACCAGAGAATCTTGTTTCTCATGGTCTGAGAGTTCTTTAGGTGTCTTTTGTCAAATTCCAAGCAGGCTGTCATTCTCTAATCTCCACAGAGGAACTCTGGAGCTCTGTCAGAGTGACCGTCGGGTTCTTGGTCACCTCCCTGACGAAGGCCCTTCTCCCCAGATTGCTCAGTGTGGCCATGCGACCAGCTCTAGGAAGAGTCTTGGTGGTTCCAAACTTCCATTTAACATTGATGGAGGCCACTGTGTTTTGGAGACTTTCAATGCTGCAGACATTTTCTTGTACCCTTCCCCAGATCTGTGCCTTGACACAATCCAGTCTTGGAGCTCTACTGACAATTACTTCGACCTCATGGCTTGGTTTTTGCTCTGACATGCATTGTCAACTGTGGGACCTTATGTAGACAGGTGTGTGTCTTTCCAAATTATTATGGGGTGTCGTGTATAGATTGATGAGGAAAAAAACAATTCAATTAATTTTAGAATAAGCCTGTAAAGTAACAACATGTGGAAAAGGGAAGGGGCCTGAATACTTTCCGAATGAACTGTAAATGTAATTAATTCAAGACATCACAACAACAATAATTCTGTCATCAGCGTGTTTGGGGTGACACTCTTGGGCAGATCTCTTATTTTGGTCCATTTACGAGCCTTTGTGAAATGTGGGCTATCTGAGCCGCGTTTTCCACTCATCTCCACAATCAATTGTAATTCATAATTAGATTTTACTAGAGCTGCTTTTACCACGCTGTGGGTGTTGCGGTTACATAAACGTCTCAACAGGCTCTCTCCATATCAAAATATCTCTGTAAATTCCCTGTATTGTTCGTATAATGGGGAAAAGCCTGCAATGAAGGAATGCCAAACGTATTGCTTGAGTGATCTGTAGTGGGGTTTACAATTAATTATCCTGGCAACCTGAACCCACCCACCAGCTTTATTTTGTCTTTCTTGTGAATGTTCTGTTTTTAGTCCAACGTATTGTTCTCATATGGAAAATATTTGTGTTATTCCTTGGCGCTAACAATGCAGTCATATAGCCTACAGTTATCATTTTAATAATTTAACGCTCAATTTGCCAGCATGCTGGCAACAGGCAAAGGTGCATAACAATATTATCCAAAAACAATTATATTGACAATAACAACAATGAGGCCATGGATATTATAATTTATTATTATTATTATTATAGTGAGTACTGAGTAGACTAATAGTAATAATAATAGCTTATCAATGATGATGACGATTACAATAATAGCCTAATTGCAGGCTTAATATACTAAATTGTATTTATTGTTGCAGGTTAAGATATGGTTCCAGAACAAACGCTCCAAGTACAAGAAGATCATGAAGCATGGCACGGGCGGACCGGAGGGAGAGCATCTGCACGCTGGGTCATCCGGGTCTCCGTGTTCCCCGGGGATGCCGCCACTTTGGGACGTTTCCATGGCAAATAAGGGGACGCCTGCGCACTCCGGTGGATACATGAACAATTTCGGACACTGGTACCCAAGCCATCACCAGGAATCTACGCCGAGAACTCAAATGATGTGATAGGATATGGGACAATGGAATGGAATTCTGTACGCTCTCCTCTTGTACATGAACCGCGTAGCCTATCCCTTTTAAATATAGCTCCAAGCCCCAGCTATCACATTAGAGACTTTTCAGATTTTGAAATGGCCGTTTAAAGGTCTTTTGTTTGGATTTCATCCGAGGTTTTGCCTTACAATTTATTGGACAAATGACTACATGGATTTTGCTTGGAGGCCTATGTGGATCTGTATTTTGTATGCAGTTCAGTTCCAAATAAATCCTCAGTGGTCAACTATGCACTGCAATAATATCTATTTTTACGAAATGAGTTTGAGCATGAAAATGCCTAATCCCGTCCCCATGAGTTACAAAGCAATCTAAGTTAAATTCAAACGTTTACATTTCACCTGATAAGTAATAATTATAAACTCATGCATAACCGAAATTATGTCTTTGCATCAAATATTTAAACCACACATACACACACACATATTATATATATATATATATATATATATATATATATATATATATATATATATATATATATATATATATATAAAAATATGTGTGTGTGTGTGATTTAAATATTTGATGCAAAGACATCATTTCGGTTAGGCATGAGTTTATAAATATTACTATTCTTAATATTATTATTATTATTATTAGTAGTAGTAGTAGTAGTAGGCTATTATTATTATTATTAAAGTTAATATCAAAATATGCCAAAAGTGTAAAAAAAAAGGGACTTCTACGGCGCAATAATAAAACTAACATCTCACATAAGAAAGGGTCATGTATTTTACCCTAAAACATCTGGAAAAGCAATAGAGGGTACTATTTTAACATTGACAATGATTTTATAAAATGGCCATGTCAATTAAAGGTAATTTGGGACGTAGCTTGTTAAATAAAGCTTTCATTCCAACAGTATAATTACCAGCAATTTGCAGGCAACAAAATGTCCCTCTCCAAAACTGAAAGTCCAAAGGAACTAATAGGAAAAGGACAAGGAGCATCCATCGGCTGTTGCGGCTCTACAAGGCAACGGAATCGTCATTAACCGAAATGACTTGCAGGTGTAAGCTAATTGTAGCCTATCAGCAGTCCGACACAAATAAACGAGAGGCAAAAGACATGACAGCGCTCGAGTCAAAACCAACTGTGGTGATTTTTAAAAAGTTTAGGACTAACTATTGAGCACAGAGGTGGCACCCCAGGTACAGAGTGGTGTGGCGAAAAAAACAATTATGGGTCCGGTAGTTTTTCTTGATCTGGTAACCTAACCACGTAAAGTGCAATGCCTTATGCGGTAGGACATGATTCATCTCTTGTCAAAAAAAAAAAAAAGTTTAATATGGGCTGTGATGGAAATGTTTAATATGGGCTGTGATGGAAATGTTTAATATGGGCTGTGATGGAAATGTTTAATATGGGCTGTGATGGGACCAGAGTTTTTTAATCAGGTCACATGGGTTAGAGTAAAAAAAAACTGGGAAAAGTCCTGGCTTTGGGGAGGATGAAAACCCAGTCAAACTGCAGCAACATTGTACGTGTTCATATCTGAATTGTATTTTAAAGGACTAGTGGGGGTCCTATACACGTACACAGAGAAAGCAACATGATTGGACAATAAAACACAAGGAGCTTTCCTTATGCTGATTTGCATCGTGTAGTCCTACCCTATGCAACTGTAGGCCTAATAAAACATTTACTCACAGTCTGTCAGCTATTGTGTTTATTGATTCATTCCAGTTAATCATTTTGGACAGAAAATAGCTGCCCAAGTCAGCCCAAGTTTGAATTATAAACCAAATTTGATCCATTCTGTTTTTCTCACAAAAAAAATGGGTTATAAATAAGCATACACAACGTTACAGCTTAATTTACTCAGGCCAGAAGGACAGGGCGCATAGAAGGCTAGACTTTGCAGCTGCTAGCCTACAGTTGATCAGACTGAAATATTGTCTCGCTTCCACGCAATACATGTAAGGTCGCTAATGTTTAGGTGTATAGGCTGCTACATTTATGTAATAGCCTTTGCTTGTGTCTGTAGGGAGTATTGTGTTATCATGCTTGCTAAATAAATACCAGAGGAAAGTGAAGAGCGCGCCTTGATCTTTGTCCAGCGGGTGCGACGTGTTATTTCCGTGAATCTGATTTGGTCAAAACATCAAAGAGCCTGCGGCAGCACTCGGATGCGAAGGACAGAAATTGTGCGTAAATGGACAAATGTGGCAAATCGGTCCAAGTAACAGCTCTTAGCCCCTCTTTATAAAGCTTTCCGTCGATATATTTTATTAAACTTAATCAAAAGTGGTGTGAATTGAAAAGTGGTGTGGAACTTTTTTTCAATATCCCGGCCATTGTCAATGTGCGGTTGGATTATTTTCCACAAGTGGACACTCAGGGCTAAATATGCTAACAAAATAATATTGTGTTGACCACAATGTTACCACTACGACCTACCTTGGTCTGAAGGTAGGCTAGGCTTTTGCACATGCTACCGGAGTTATCGTTTGCATCTATAGTTCCAAGTGGGAAATTTCACTTGAAGGCAGTAGTGGTGCGTTGGTAAAATCACTTGGGAAGCCAGGGAAAAAGCCACATTACAACCTATGTGTTTTGATAATTGCGTTGTTTTCTCTATAACCTATCAGTTAATTCATATGCATTACGACCGTGAAATATAGGCCTGAAGGCCGAGACAATAAGAAGACACAGTGGCAGAATAAATTCAACTACACCTTTATTTCATCAGAAAACCGGAGAGCAACCTCTGTCTAAATACGCGAAGTCCATAAAGCATATTGCATGTAACGAACAGTTATATGACCTACAGCATGGAAAAGCAAGTTAATGTTTCCAACATTTTCAGACCACTAAACAACTATTGATTTACAATGAACGAAAAGATTAACGCAACATGCAACATTTTCAAAGATTTCACTGAGTTACAGTTCATATAAGGAAATCAGTGAATTTAAATATATTCATTAGGCCCTAATCTATGCATTTCACTTGACTAGGAATCTCCTTCGCATAGAGTTGATCAGGCTGTTGATCGTGGCCTGTGCGAAGTTGCTGGATATTGATGGGAACTGAAACACACTGTTGTATACTTTGATCCAGAGCATCCTAAACATGATCAATGGGTGACATGTCTGGTGTGTATGAAGGTCATGGAATAACCTTATAATTGGAACATTTTCAGCTTCCAGGAATTGTGCACAGATCCTTGCGACATGGGGCTGTGCATTATCATGCTGAAACATGAGGTGATGGCGGCAGATGAATGGCAAGAGCATTCAAATTGACATCGATAAAATGCAATTGTGTTTGTTGTCCTTAGCTTATACCTGCCCGTACCATAACCCTACTGCCACCGTGGGGCACTCTGTTCACAACCTTGACATCAGCAAAACGCGGATATGACACCATACAACGTAGTCTGTGGTTGTGAGGCCGGTTGGACATACTGCCAAATTCTCTAAAATGACTTTAGTGGCGGCTTGTGGTAGAGAAATGAATGTTCAATTATCTGGCAACAGCTCTGGTGGACATTCCTGCAGTCAGCATGCCAATTGCATGCTCCCTCAAAACTTTAGACATCTGTAGCATTGTGTTGTGTGACAAAACTGCACATTTTAGAGTGACCTTTTATTTTCCCCAGCACAAGGTGCACCTGTCTAATAATCATGCTGTTTAATCAGCTTCTTGATATGCCACACATGTCAGGTGCATGAATTATCTTGGCAAAGGAGAAATGCTCACGAACAGGGATGTAAACAAATTTGTACACAACATTTTAAAGAAATAAACTTTTAGTGCTTATGGAACATTTCTGGGATCATTTATTTCAGCTCATGAAACATGGGACCAACACTTTACATGTTGCATTTATTTTTTTGTTCAGTATAGAACCACGGAGAGTTACCGCAATTCACAAAGAAAACAACTGCCTCCACTATTCCAACAGAATTTCAACTTCAACATCATCAAATCACCTATGCTTAGATTTATACAGTGACTAAAAACTAAACGATACCAAAAACAATTTAGTCCAATCAACGTCAGCTAAATATGATGTGGCTGTCTGTGTTTCTGATTTCTGTGTGTGTGTGCGTGCAAGTCCATGCAAGTAGACAAAACATATTGACTCACCCTACTTGTAGAGAAACTCCAATGCCATCCTCCTCTCTTTCATGTTGACGAAACAGACTATCACTCTGTCATACAGTACACGCTTTTGTTTTTAGTTTTCTTAAGTTTCCTGGCTAAAATGCATGCTCGCTAGCCTAAATTCCTTTCATGGGCAATGTTAGCAAGTTAACATTAGCCTTCTACATCTAGCTACATATTGAACTTCCATCCTCTCAGGCCAGGGGCACAACAAAGTATGAATTAATGGTCGAATCAAAATCACCGTTATAATGATTGGCCAGTACGGAGAATTAAGTAAAACCACAAGTCCAAATCCCTATCTCCATCCATGGCTAATTTAGGAAAGGGACAATTTTAGCTAGCTGGCCAATGGAGGACAACACAACGAGATGCAACAATTCAAGTTGTTTCTGTCAATGACGCATGCTCTCGATGTGATGATGGGAGTGACACCAAATCCAAACTTGCTTCCCTTGAGACTTTTTTTGTTTGTTGGTGTGCCAGAACCATTCACAGTTGAGCTCACTCAGTTTAGCTCAACGCTGATTGGCTATTATTTTATACTTTTTTTTTTTTATCAAAGAGGCCAAATGCTTGCTGGCTTTTTTTGCATTCAATGCTATGGTCGGCAACAATGTCATACTCTTTTGGACCAGTCAGCCTCAAATAGATGGCCTACACATACAGAGACAGAGGGGCACTGTTTCGCATGCTTGGATGCTTCCACCAAATTGAATTGAAGGAAAATTATGAGAGAGACAGAGAGACGAAAGATACATTATTTTCTATGTTTTTACTTTTTTCCCAGTTTTTTTTGTTGGGGGGGGGGGGAGCTTTGCTTCTCTTGGCATCCATGATTACTGCTTGAACAACCCACCAAGTTGAAATTACAAGTGGAAAACTTTTTGTTATCCGAGTTCCGACGTTTCACCACTGACCTTTTACCTTTTCAACCAAAAGATGACAAATCCGTTTTTGACAATTACAACGTTATCAATAAAGAAAACGCAGCTAGTTTGACCATTATGTCAATATTAAGCACGTTAGCTAACTTTGTTATAAGCAATGTTAGCTAGCTTATCAAGTTCAAATCTTATTGGATGAAGAATTGTTACGACTTCAATGGCACGTGAACACATTCATGTGGACTTAGCTACCACTTCCCAGTGTACCATTTTCCACGAGCACATAAAGCAACCCTTTGTCCATAATCGGTAGACAGTTTAGGCCTATATTAATTCTGCGTCATTTACCGAGCAGTGCACAAGAAAGAAACCTATTCAAACCATTTTTTAAGAATTTATCCCCCCTTCCCAAATCAAACATAGGTGCTAATGTTGTGTCCTCGTTTTGCATGCACATGCTTACATTACTTCCTGTCTGTTGCAGCCAATCATTGGTGGCAGCATGACATGCCAATTTTACAGGGCTCATTAGCTAATGGTGGGGATACCTAGTCAGCTGCACAACTGAATGCATTCAACCGAAATGTGTCTTCCACATTTAACCCAACCCCTCACAATCAACGTCCACATTATCGGCGCCCGGGGAGTAGTTGTTGGGGGTTAACTGCCTTTCTCAAGGGCAGAACAACAGACGTTTCCACCTTGCCTGCTCGGGATTTGAACCAGCGACCTTTCAGTTACTGGCCCAATGTTCTTAACCGCTAGAGATACAGGTGTGTGAACCACAGACAGGCGAGCAGCAAAGCGGAAAAAAATTATGTCTTAATTTTTCGGGAGATTTCTACGATTATGGATAGACCTATACCTTCCGACCTGGGAAAAGTGTCCTAAACAGGTAAGCCTACACCACAGATACAGTAATTTCAGCATGACTTATCTCAACCATGTCTATAATTAAAACCTAACCTTAGGTGCAATACATCCCCGTCTACGATTAGTAGCACCCCAAGCAAATGGCAGAAAAGTGTCCCTGCTGCAAACATCAACACTGAGAATAAATATTCCAGGGCCAGTGAAAAGCCCACAGCTGTCTCTCATGCCTCTTCCATCCCATCTTTGTTTGTGTTTTTTTTCCCCCATATGAAAATGACAGTGGTGAGTGATGTTTGTGGTAGGAGTGAAACCATATCCCTTCCCTGCCTTGAGAGGCAGTATGACGTCTGCAAGCTGGGATGCTGTCCTCCTCAGCTGTGCTTCTCAGTTCTCGCCCAACCACCCAATCCACCTCCAGATAACCCCCGCACCCCATCCATAGGTTTGCTTGTGAGAATATGAGTGGGAATATGGATTCTTGTTTGACTAGATATGGACCGTGGCTGAACCTACTGCACTGAGAATACAAAACATTAAGGACACCTGCTCTTTCCATGACATATAGACTGACCAGGTGAATCCAGGTGAAAGCTATGATCTCTTATTTATGTCACTTGTTAATAAATCCACTTCAATCAGTGTAGATGAAGGGGAGGAGACAGGTTATTGAAGGATTTTTAGCCTTGAGACAATTGAGACATGGATCGTGTATGTGTGCCATTCAGAGGGTGAATGGGCAAGACAATAGTTTTAAGTGCCTTTGAACGGGGTATGGTAGTAGGTGCCAGGCGTACCAGTTTGTGTCAAGAACTGCAACGCTGCTGGGCTTTTCACACTCAACAGTTTCCCATGTTTATCAAGAAAGGTCCACCACCCAAAGGTCACCCAGACAACTTGACACAACTGTGGGAAGCATTGGAGTCAACATGGGCCAGCATCCCTGTGTGAAGCTTTCAACACCTTGTAGAGTCCACGCCCCGACGAATTGAGGCTGTTCTGAGAGAAAAAGGGGGTGCAACTCAATATTAGGAAGGTGTTCCTAATGTTTGGTAAACTTTGTTTGTTTTTTAAGTGTGGTTGATTCTGATCAATCATGTCCAACTTCGCTAACGATTCAGTTACCATGACAATGTTGAATGTGCTAAGTTGTTTGGTGGGCTAAAATCTCAATGCTACCCCCTCAGCCCACACACCAGACATATAATCAACTCCTATCTCCTAAGGCTTAAGGCGTCCAGACAGCCTGCTGAGTGAGGCATGAGAGACCAGAGGCCCACACACAGAGCCAGGGAGCACTCCTCCTGCTAACTACAACATTTATATTGTTTGTCCCAAAGAGTCATAAGATAAACTTCACAGAACTTGACCGTTTCAAGCTTCCATAGCTTCCCATCAACTCAAAGAAGACATGATTGTGTTTTCATGTTTATTACTGCAGAATGATGCCACTTGTTAGTGAGAGTAAGGGGTTTCTTTGTGTCTCTGTCTTTGCGTTTTGAATTCTAACAAAGATATTTTGAGCTACTACTTTCAAATCCAATATCCCAGATATCTAAACGTGCTTGCCATAGGACGACACCTCCTCACTACATATTTTTATTTTTGGACCGGAGGAGGAGAAGGAGAAGATAGGAAAAGAAAATGAATACGTTTCAAATCAGACTTTATTAAGGAACCTGTTAAAGATGGGGTATGAAGGAGTTTCCATGCTCTGTGCTCCGTCCTCCGGGCCAGTACAGCAGCCTCTACCTCTAGCCTCTTATGGTCACACAATTTGTAGTCTATTTGAGGTTGAAAAAGGCTTCGGAAGTGTATAATTTTCACTTTGAAATGTCAAGACTTGATTTTCCCGTACAACAAAATGTTTTTCCACGCTACAAAAATGTCTATAAATTATAATCCACATTTCATGCAGGATTATTTTCCTGCTGTAGCAAACTGGCTCAATTTAAGATCCTACATCTGTAGGATCCCCTTCCCATGATGTCCTGTTGTCCCTCTATCCATCCCTGATGACACATTCTGTCACTCTATAGCTCTGCAAACAGACCAGCCAGGTAAACTGTTGGTACTCTTGGTCGGTATGCGAGCGCCTGAAGCAAGCAAGGATTCTGGGAGATGGACAGTTATTTTGTCACAGTCTCCTTTCCCTTCCAACTGTCTCTCTCCCATTCCTTAACTGAGTCTCTCTCTCTCTCTCTCTCTCTCTCTCTCTCTCTCTCTCTCTCTCTCTCTCTCTCTCTCTCTCTCTCTCTCTCTCTCTCTCTCTCTCTCTCTCTCTCTCTCTCTCTCTCTCTCTCTCTCTCTCTCTCTCTCTCTCTCTCTCTCTCTCTCTCTCTCTCTCTCTCTCTCTCTCTCTCTCTCTCTCTCTCTCTCTCTCTCTCTCTCTCTCTCTCTCTCTCTCTCTCTCTCTCTCTCTCTCTCTCTCTCTCTCTCTCAGTAGTGTGCTATTAAAATCCAGAGACTCCAGAGTGTCTGCCCGCCTGTCACCTCCCACAGCTTCTTCACACGCAGGCTGGCAGCTCTTCCCAAATCCAGGGCATGTTCACCTCACTGACTCAGACAGACAGGCAAACGGTCTGCCTCACACACTTAATTAACCCATGAGCCACCAAATATAGTTGGTCCTTCCTTAACAACTTTAACTACAGTTGTTTCTATCGCGTTAGTGCCTTTTTCACAAGTATGTGGTACATTTTAACAACTGTTATTCTCCTCACGTGTGAAAAGGTGGTGTGAACTCTAAATTATGTGAACTCTAAATGAAATACATGTGAACATGTGGTTTTGCATGTGAACAACTGACCTCGTGTGTCTCTCAGCTCAACGTGAAAACAGCTATTTCACATGAGTTTGTTTGTAAGGGAAGTAATGAAATGGTATGGGGGTTTTAAGGTAAGTGGTACACTGTTCAGCTAAAATAGTGTAAATATCTTTAATCAACATGATTACATTTGACATGGTCCCTTAGTACTGACTTTTAAAAACTCACAACCTCTGGATTTAGGGTACGCTGATCCTTCTGCTGTGCCAGAAAGACTGTAGCATTCTCAGAAGTCCCCTACAGATTCATGACCTATAATACATGCACTTATTTCAGTAATTTGAGGGTTTTCTGTATAGTTGTCTAATGTTGGTGAGACATATTATTCTGTTTCAATCTTACTCCTGAATAACTAGGATAAATATAATCGCTTTTTTGTGTGTATTTGTAACATTGCTGAGATTTACTTTGAAGTCCTGTGTAGGAATACAGATTAAATCAGTCATTGACATGGTGGAGTAGCAGGAAGATCTGAATGCTGTGAACCAAGAGGTTTTGAGTTCAAATCCCAGGACATGTTGAAGAATTATTGTATAAATAAACATACACAATGTAATTATGTGTGTCTAATATATCAGTTGAAAACACTGCGACTGCGCGACATCCTAACGACACATTTTTGTTTGCAGGGAATCACCTGTGAAAAATATCCAGTGTTCCAAAACCACATGGTTTCACATTATTTCACATGTGAAATTTCAGATGTGAAATAAAATGCGCAAAATGTGAAATCATGTGATTTTCTATGTGAAATCATGTCATTTTCCCATAAGCGAGTACTGTAATTTATGCCATTTACGCAGCAGACACGGTCCACACATTTTGGTATGTGACCCTGGTGAGAATCCAACACACATTTCTGGTGTTGCTAGTGCCATACTTTTATGAACTGAGCCACATACAGGACCAATACAATATATAAGTACAATACTGCAAAATACAATACATGATTACCATACAGGCGGAAGATGTATGATTACCATCCCCATGAGCGTACCACCCTCCTTCAGGCCATGGAGGAGGCATACAATGATTTCAATCCAGACCTATTTAGACCAAAAGGTTTTTCCCAAGGTACATGAACAATGAAGATATTTACTGCCATTTCGATCAAAACCTATGGCCAAATGCTCAAGACAGGCTTGATTGAAAACTAGTGCCTGCTAAAGATTGTTTCTTTAATTTCTTTAATTTGATTTTATTGTGAAAGATGTCTTCAATGATCAGACCTTTGATCACACATGGGTGGCACAGTGGTATAAGTGGCACTGTGCCACCAGAGACTCTGGGTTTGAGCCCAGGCTCTGTTGCAGCCGGCCGCGACCGGGAGGTCCATGGGGAGACGCACAATTGGCCTAGCGTCGCCTGGGTTAGGAAGGGTTTGGCTGGTAGGGATATCTTTGTCTCATCTCGCACTAGCGACTCCTATGGCGGGCCGGGCGCAGTGCATGCTGACCAGGTTGCTAGGTGTTTCCTCTGACACATTGGTGCGGCTGGCTTCCGGGTTGGATGTGTGCTGTGTTAAGAAGCAGTGCGGCTTGGTTGGGTTGTGTTTCGGAGGACGCGTGGCTCTCAACCTTCGTCTCTCCCGAGCCCGTACAGGAGTTGTAGCAATGAGACAAGACAGTAACTACTAACAATTGGGGAGAAAAAGGGGGTAAAAAAAAGAAGTGATGTCAGTACAGTACTGAAGGACAATATTGAAACATGTACAATCATTATATTTCACAGTAAACTTTATTCCATTTTGTCCTTACAATTGTTTCAATGGATCATTTGTATAAAGAAGTTTATGGAAACAAGATTTGAATGTTATCTCAAGGGGTCATTTACACTTTTGTGTGTGTGTGTGTGTGTGTGTGTGTGTGTGTGTGTGTGTGTGTGTGTGTGTGTGTGTGTGTGTGTGTGTGTGTGTGTGTGTGTGTGTGTGTGTGTGTGTGTGTGTGCGCGTGTGTGTGTGCGTGTGTAAATATTACATGATTTCAATTGGTGTAAATAGAATTAATAAAAACAAAAACTTTATTATTCACTCCAAAGACTACCTATAAAATGTGTTTTTCTCAGGCACAAAATTGTCACATTGACTTTCTACTAACAGATCAATAGAGTATAAAATAGGCTACATTATAAATAACCTGAGTTTATGGCTTTTACCAAAAAATCGATTGCAAACGCAAAGAGTACCAAATACACATTTCTTTCCCTCTATAGTTCTCTGCAACGTCCAAGAGATGTTTTGTTTTGAACCATTGTGAAATAAAATGTTGAATTGAGCCTTGATGACATCCATATAAATGCAACAAAAGGCAAGTATAAATAATAAATGTATGAAAATGGTACACGCTACTTCCGTGTATCTGCGAGTGTTTCATATTGTGAAGAAACAAATGGCGTTGAATGCACTGACGGTATATATTTGCATAGCTGTAGATCAAAGAATCTGAAAGGACCTCAGTGGGCCACCGTAAAGTAAAGTACCACCAAATAGGCTGCCATTCTATCCATTCTCATATCAAATCTCTCCAACAGATTGAAATGAGCCACTGATAACATTAGCATCTCATCACTCTATCTAAACAGAATATGGACTTGGATTTGTCAGTTCTTTTTGTATACAATTTGTATACAACAGAGACAACAAGTCCTTGTGCATGTTTCCCAAATTGTCCGTGAAGTTCAGCCCTCTGTATTGGCACACAAATCCCATCACAGCCCTCTAGGCTTTATTTTCAATGAGCCGCCATGTTGTTAACACACAGTTTGTACCGGCACATTTTGTGTTAGTACACCGCCCCCATATTCTTAGGTGGTGTTGTGTGCTGATGAACCAGTCCTGAGTGCTGTGAGCGTGACTGTGAGGTCTGTTGATACCAGTGATGAGTGTAGTTCTCCACATAACACAGAGTGGAGCCGAGGGAGGGCTGGGGAGCCTGCTCTCTAGTGGCGGGGTCTGTGGGTACAATACGGTCCCAAATGGCCGGGGACAGGGGTGAATTGCAGGACATAGAGTCACTGGCTCCTGGGCTGTTGTCCAGTAGAACTTCCCCATTCATGTACAGCTTCTTGAATTTGGAACGGCGATTCTGGAACCAGATCTTGACCTGGAAGAAAAAATATTTGAGCTACAGGTTTATATAGAAGGACGGGATGTTTGTACCAGAAATGTGAAGGTATGGGTTAAAAATGTATTATCTAGCGAAGGGTTGTAATTTCATATTGACACCCTAGGCCTTATTAGAATAGAATATACCTAATTATGTTGCATTGAAATTTGGAATCCAGATGCAAACTTAGATCAATTAATGAAGCTATCAATTATCACATATGAAAACGACAGGAAGAGGTTAATAACCCCGGTGGTTTGACATATAATATAAACAATACCGCTTTTTTTTTTATCTCTTTGGTACTATTTTTACAAGTATTTGGTGAACTGTAAGATACATGTTTCCAAACTGTCCTTTGAATGTAGTATGCTACAGTCTGTACATTACAGTACATTACACTGTTTTACATTAGGCTATACACCTGCACTACCCATTCTAATTGAAGGAACATCAAATTTCCATCATTTCTATCCCACGTGGGGTCAAAGACGTGATCATTGAAGACATCTTTCGCAGTGTAATCAAATGAAAGAAACATACATTTTAGCAGGCACTAGTTTGCATTAAGCCTGTCTTGAGCATTTGGCCATAGATTCTCATCGAATTTGCAGTAAATATCCTCATTGTTCATGCACCTGGGGGAAAACATTTTGTCATGGCAAACTTCATTTTGGATACATATGTATTGTGTAGGGGATGCATTTCTTTCTTGTTTTGGACTTTCTGGATTATGTGTGTATTGGTATTGTATTACTGCACTGTAGGAGCTAGAAACACAAGCATTTCGCTGTGTACGCTACCGATTAACTTTGATTTGTTATATACAGAACATCTCTGATCAGATTTGTATTTTTTTACTTACTGTGAAGTAAAATCATAATAGTCATCATCATAGCAGTACATTCGAGTTTATATCATATCTTTTTTTATGTTTCTACTTTACAGACACTTTTTTTATTATGCAATTCTCAAAATCTGTTGTAGACAAACACGTTTACGTGTACCATCTATAGGTTTACCAAGCGTTTAAGTGATCATCAATTAAGAACAGTCGGATGAAGTAATAGTAACAAGTCTTGTGAGTATTACATTGTGAAAGGCAATAACTTTACATGAACATGTTTCGCAATGTGAAATATGTCTTTCTAGATGAAACACTGATTCAGTTTGGTGAAAAAGTGACTGTATGAGTTTGTGTGTTGTACTAATAAGTCAATTGAACATTAGAGTTTTAAAACAACTGCTTTTTTGTTGATCTGTTTTGAGTTTTCTACTAAGAGCTGTGCAAATGTACCACATACTTGTGAATGTAAGAAGCGATAAAGAATCTATAACATCTCAGATGATTCATTAGATGTAGAATTACAGTATGCAAAAAGATGCCAGTGTAGTTCATGGTTTTATTAGACAAATGAACATAAATCATAGAGATACAAATCTCTCAACAGCGTGTCATAACAGTGGTATGTGTGGCCTGTTGGCTTCCTCACCTGTGTTTGTGTCACGTCGAGTTGAGCCGCTAGTTCGGTTCTCTCAGGAAGAGACAAATACTGAGTTCCCTGGAAGCGATGTTGCAACGCAGCGAGCTGGTAACTAGAATATATGGTGCGAGGTTTTCTGATTTTTCTAGGCTTTCCGTTGACCATTCTCACCTCAGGCTCTGGTTCTTCTTTCACTGAAAAATGACAGAGCATTAGTAGGCTAAAGGACTGGAGAGGCTCATACATTTACACTAGGCCTAGAGAGGGCTTCAACAGTAGGCTATAGGCCTATGCCTACAGAAATAAAATATTATGATAACAGATTAATGAAAACTATTATGATAAAATATGAATGATGATGTATTTCATTAGTCAACATCAATTTAAAAAAATATAATTCTGCCCTACATTTTTTTTTTTTACCAGTTCTGAAATATGCTCTACTCCATAGCATAAACAGGGTTTGGTGCACAAAATGTCTTTGTCCAAGAGATTTCAATGCCCCTCACATTATTATGGGATATGCCCATTAATGAGACAGGATGATTGATGCATCGAGTATATAGGCTGTTGGGGTGTTTTCACATTCAGTGATCAAGTCAAAACTCTAAGTCAGGCTATTGAGCCAAAAAGCAATGCGTGCCAGACTGGCATGATGTGACACCTGATGTTGATGCGCTTGGCTTCGGGCCAGTTCGAAGATAAATATTATTTCTGGATAAAACGATAAATGGAATGTTATAGGGCCTAGATCCCTAAACATTGTTAACAACACCACAGTTACCATTGACAACACAAACACAATAGCAGTTCTCTCTCAAATGTGAAGGTTTCAGCTGCTTTGCAAATCCAATTTTGGATAAAATAAGGAAGCCTTTTGCATTTACAGAATAGGCTGCATTTTAATTTGCATTCTAGGTCATATGAACAATTTATATTATTTAAGAGCTTAATAGCATAGTGTGTTATTGCAAAAAGATCAAAGTAGGCTAGGCCTAATGGGTCATTTGAATTGTATGATATAAGGCACTATTCCCTGGGAGCTCATCTTAAAGGCCATGAACAGTCAAAATCATGTTGTTCGTGAAATTGGATGATATTTGGATGAAACCAGATCAAAGTATGATCACCAATGTATGAAATGTATGACTGTTGCTTCCACTTTGATAAAGTTTTATCATAAAGTTATTGGTCCCCTCCCCTGTGTCAAACACTTGGATTCAGGAGGCGGGATTATTAAAACTAGGTCTTCATCTGTGTCTGGTGTTAGCTAGCTACTGGTTAGCTAGGTCCTCATCTGTGTCTGGTGTTAGCTAGCTATGGGTTAGCTAGGTCTTCATCTGTGTCTGGTGTTAGCTAGCTACTGGTTAGCTAGGTCTTCATCTGTGTCTGGTGTTAGCTGGCTACTGGTTAGCTAGGTCTTCATCTGTGTCTGGTGTTAGCTAGCTACGGGTTAGTTAGGTCTTCATCTGTGTCTGGTGTTAGCTAGCTACTGGTTAGCTAGATCTTCATCTGTGTCTGGTGTTAGCTAGCTAGGTCTTCATCTGTGTCTGGTGTTAGCTGGCTACTGGTTAGCTAGGTCTTCATCTGTGTCTGGTGTTAGCTAGCTACGGGTTAGTTAGGTCTTCATCTGTGTCTGGTGTTAGCTGGCTACTGGTTAGCTAGGTCTTCATCTGTGTCTGGTGTTAGCTAGGTCTTCATCTGTGTCTGGTGTTAGCTAGCTACTGGTTAGCTAGATCTTCATCGGTGTCTGGTGTTAGCTAGCTAGGTCTTCATCTGTGTCTGGTGTTAGCTGGCTACTGGTTAGCTAGGTCTTCATCTGTGTCTGGTGTTAGCTAGCTACGGGTAGTTAGGTCTTCATCTGTGTCTGGTGTTAGCTAGCTACTGGTTAGTTAGGTCTTCAACCAGCATGGAACAAAAGGTGGGGAAAAGGGTTCAATACTCTGACGCAGTTGTCAAATCAACACATCACAAGAGACATGCCAAACGGGAGATATATAAAACATTTGACATTATTGATGCAATTTCAATATTGTTTGAGATGCTTAGTGAACCACCAAATTAGCTTGAGAGGATTTTACTGCAACACTGCTCACTGAAACCAAGTTGCTTGACATAGGCGTTTCAAAGAGCTGTCAGTCAAGACGAGGTCATGAATATAAACTCCCGCCCACTCAAGCCTGTCTTTTCAAACTTCCTGCTGGTTAGCCTCCAGCGCAAAAAAAATGTTTCTCATATTCTGAGCATTTCTATTCAAAACTAATATTATGGGTGATATTTTATTAACTCAAAAGGCTATTTTACATAGGAATCAGAATGACTGTTTGGTACCTTTCAGAATTTTGACAAAAATACAAATGAGGTAGGCTTTAGCTGATTTTATTTTAATGAAAATTTGTCACATATCACATGTTGGCTTTGCAGCCTAGAATGCAGAATAGCAAAAAATATATTCTTGACATACTGTCTACAGGCCTAGTCCTACTCAATTTGTATAGTATATCCATAAGGATTTTTTTTAAATAACATGTGAAACATGTAAAAGAAACACGTGATAACATGAAAGTACACGTGAAATCATCTCAGCACATATGAAAACATCTCATATGAAATAAATGTGACAACATGGGGATGCAAAATTTCAACACTTTATACCATGAAACTACATGTGACAACATTTGAAATTTTTTCAAAATAAGGATTCCGGATTTAAAATCGCCATACCATTTCATTACTTCCCTTACAAAAAAGCATGTGACATTTACAGTTTCACATGTGAAATAGCTGAAATAGCTGAGGTCAGATGTTCAAATGTATTCAATTTAGAGTTCACATGTTAACACCCCCTTTATACATGTGAGGAGGATAATGTTTTCACTTCACATATGAATTGCAGATTCAGATGTGAGAAATGTACATACATTTTGGACTTTAATGATCAATTAATGAGCAATTATCGATATATGCCCATTGATACTTGAATAATACAACTTATAAATGCCTCACAAGCTTAGATCAACTGCCCTACCGCAGCAGAACCCAAAATGCAAGCTTGTTTTACTCCAATGTTTGTAAACAATGTAAATATAAACAAACACTGTATAGCCTCAAAACATAATGTAAACTATAATTGTGACATATCATGGATCAATTGCTCTGTCTATGAATTTGAGAATGGTTACATTTCTCCAGGCCCATCTCTCAGCTTTTTACCAAAACAAAGGCGGGATGCCCACTTTGTTATTGTTTCAATTAAGGATTCTAGCTTTAATGTAAGGCGAACATTGTTGAGATAAAATGTGTTAAAAAAAAGTGCATAAATCTTTAATCAATATGGTTATTTTGATCACTTAGTACTGACTTTTCAACATGACCCAACCTGGGATTTGAACTCACAACCTCTGGATTTGGGTTGTGCTGCTCTTTCTGCTGCGCCACAAAGTCTAAAAGACTGCCCATTTGCACTGTTATTTTAGTCATCAGTTAATCTGACTATTCTCTCATTATTGATTTAGTTGACTTATCTCAGCATTTTAAGGGTTTTCTGTATAGTTGTCTGAAGTCAGTGTGGAATAAAATTCTGTTTTAATGTTACTCCTGAATCACTACGACAAATATAATCGCTTTTCTTGAGTGTATTATACAAAACTGAGATTTATTTTGAAGTCCAGTGTAGGAATAGTGGTGAAATCAGTCATTGACACAGACATGGTGGCATAGCAGGAAGTGTTGAGTGCCATGAACCAAGGTTGTGAGTTCAAATCCCACATGAGGACATGTTGAATAATAATTACTGTATAAATAAACATACACAATGTAATCATGTATGTAAATTACTGTATCTGCTAAGTGGAAAAACACTGTGTATAGTTTGTGACTTTCTGAGGACATCCTAATTTCAATTGCAGGGCATCGTGTAGAGAAACTTCATGTGAAATATCATCACATGTAAAGTGTTCCAAAACCATGTGATTTGACATGTGGAATTTTGACATGTGTAATCATGTTTTTTTCCATAAAGGTAGGCCAAATTTAGTTGATAAATTACTCCAAATCAAAAGTACGCTAACTTACACTATTTTCAAAACCGTTTAACACCCAAGACATCCACAACCAAATGAATTCCTAACACCAATTAGGCTGACCAAATGTAAATTCGATTTATAGAATTTTAAGTAGGCACATTTAAATTCTGTGGCATAAACGTTGGTCCTCGTTGTCGATAAGCCTTTTGGATAGTTGATTTAACATCGGCCACGTGTCAAAATAGTAATAAACATAACTTCGAGATTCACCAAAAATGGCAACGTGCCTCATGCGTAAATCTTACCGGTATCTTGGAGATGTGACTGTATGTCCCGGGTATAATGAGCATATTGCGTATGAGGATACGGGTTTTCCGATTTGGCAATGTAGGCCCCATGGAGATTGTAGTGGTGATGATACGAGTATGGCTTCATTGGTTGCAAGCAGGACTGACCGTGGCTGGGGTAGTAGTCGTGGTGGCTGTGCGTCGTCTGGCCGCTGTAGAACCCCATGTCCATGGGAGAGGACTTTGGCAGTATCGGCAAATCATTGGCGCCCGGGTGACAGCTCACTGTGGAGTGGAGATCAGACGACAGGCTCGATGCCGCCTTCTCAGAAGTAGTTCCATTCATCCTGCACGGCCCTCCTTCACCCCCCTAATAAAAACCTCCAGAAATAGAGGAGACTCGTAAGAAAGGCCCTAGAAAGTTGAAATTCAAGTTTGAAAAGTAAACATCAACTCCCCAAAATAAAACCAAAACAATAGGCCTATTGTGAAGCGTTGAACTCTTCAGAGTGTATCCAAAGTCCCTCTGCGAGACTGCACTGCACTGTGAAGGCACCCAACCCAACTGAACTCAAAATTACAGAGAGCGAGGGGAGTGAATGCTTCATTCCCAGTTTACCCTGAGGGCTAAACTGTGTCGCCAGCCAGGCTACACTCCTCTCGCCACGAAAACCTCCAGAACCTCCCCCGGCCTGAACCACAGTCCCACAACATTTCTGAAAGTAGAAGAGACATTTTCTGCTGGATGTGTTTATTAGGCAGTTAAGAATACAGTTAAGAAAAAATGCACAGATTATGCAATCTCTATTGCACTCCACACTGCCCTTTCCCACCTGGACCAAAGGAACACCTATGTGAGAATGCTGTTCATTGACTACAGCTCAGCTTTCAACACCATAGAGCCCTCAAAGCTCATCACTAAGCTAAGGACCCTGGGACTAAACACCTCCCTCTGCACCTGGATCCTGGACTTCCTGACGGGCCGCCCCCAGGTGTTAAGGGTAGGTAACCCTTAACCCGTTTACTCCATGTGTAACTCTGTGTTGTCTGTTCACACTGCTATGCTTTATCTTGGCCAGGTCGCAGTTGCAAATGAGAACTTGTTCTCAACTAGCCTACCTGGTTAAATAAAGGTGAAATAAAAAAATAAAAAAATAAAAACATATCTGCCACACTGATCCTCAACATGGGACCCCTCAGGGGTATGTGCTCAGTCCCCTCCTGTACTCCCTGTTCACCCATGACTGCATGGCCAAGTACGACTCCAACGCCATCATTAAGTTTGCCGATGACACAACAGTGGTATGCCTGATCACTGACAACGATGAGACAGCCTATAGGGAGGAGGTCAGAGACCTGGCAGTGTGGTGCCAGGATAACAACCTCTCCCTCAACGTGATCAAGACAAAGGAGATGATAGTGGACTACAGGAAAAGGAGGGCCGAGCACACTCCCATTCTCATCAACGGGGCTGTAGTGGAGCAGGTTGAGAGCTTCAAGTTCCTTGGTGTCCACATCACCAACAAACTATCATGGTCCAAACACACCAACACCTATTCCCCCTCAGGAGACTGAAAATATTTGGCAATGGGTCCTCAGATCCTCAAAAAGTTATACAACTGCACCATCGAGAGCATCACCACCTGGTATGGCAACTGCTCAGCCTCCAACCGCAATGCACCTCAGAGGGTGGTGTGTACGGCCCAGTACATCACTGGGGCCAAGCTTCCTGCCATCCAGGACCTCTATACCAGGCGGTGTCAGAGGAAGGCCCTAAAAATTGCCAAAGACTCCAGCCACCCTAGTCATAGACTGTTCTCTCTGCTACCGCACGTGAAGCGGCAAGTTTCGGTCCAAAAAGCTCTTACTAGCTTCTACCCCCAAGCCATAAGACTCCTGAACAGCTAATCAAAAGGCTACCCAGACTATTTGCATTTTTACGCTGCTGTGTATAGTCACTTTACCTACATGTACAAAATACCTTAATTACCTTGACTAACCTGTGCCCCCGCACATTGACTCTGTACCGGTACCCCCTGTATATAGCCTCTTTACTGTTATTTTATTGTGGGCTCTTTAATTATTTGTTACAGTACCTTGCGAAAGTATTCGGCCCCCTTGAACTTTGCGACCTTTGCCACATTTCAGGCTTCAAACAAAGATATAAAACTGTATTTTTTTGTGAAGAATCAACAACAAGTGGGACACAATCATGAAGTGGAACAACATTTATTGGATATTTCAAACTTTTTGAACAAATCAAAAACTGAAAAATTGGGCGTGCAAAATTATTCAGCCCCCTTAAGTTAATACTTTGTAGCGCCACCTTTTGCTGCGATTACAGCTGTATGTCGCTTGGGGTATGTCTCTATCAGTTTTGCACATAGAGAGACTGAAATTTTTTCCCATTCCTCCTTGCAAAACAGCTCGAGCTCAGTGAGGTTGGATGGAGAGCATTTGTGAACAGCAGTTTTCAGTTCTTTCCACAGATTCTCGATTGGATTCAGGTCTGGACTTTGACTTGGCCATTCTAACACCTGGATATGTTTATTTTTGAACCATTCCATTGTAGATTTTGCTTTATGTTTTGGATCATTGTCTGTTTGGAAGACAAATCTCCATCCCAGTCTCAGGTCTTTTGCAGACTCCATCAGGTTTTCTTCCAGAATGGTCCTGTATTTGGCTCCATCCATCTTCCCATCAATTTTAACCATCTTCCCTGTCCCTGCTGAAGAAAAGCAGGCCCAAACCATGATGCTGCCACCACCATGTTTGACAGTGGGGATGGTGTGTTCAGGGTGATGAGCTGTGTTGCTTTTACGCCAAAAAGTTCAATTTTGGTTTCATCTGACCAGAGCACCTTCTTCCACATGTTTGGTGTGTCTCCCAGGTGGCTTGTGGCAAACTTTAAACAACACTTTTTATGGATATCGTTAGGAAATGGCTTTCTTCTTGCCACTCTTCCATAAAGGCCAGATTTGTGCAATATACGACTGATTGTTGTCCTATGGACAGAGTCTCCCACCTCAGCTGTAGATCTCTGCAGTTCGTCCAGAGTGATCATGGGCCTCTTGGCTGCATCTCTGATCAGTCTTCTCCTTGTATGAGCTGAAAGTTTAGAGGGACGGCCAGGTCTTGGTAGATTTGCAGTGGTCTGATACTCCTTCCATTTCAATATTATCACTTGCACAGTGCTCCTTGGGATGTTTAAAGCTTGGGAAATCTTTTTGTATCCAAATCCGGCTTTAAACTTCTTCACAACAGTATCTCGGACCTGCCTGGTGTGTTCCTTGTTCTTCGTGATGCTCTCTGCGCTTTTAACCTCTGAGACTATCACAGTGCAGGTGCATTTATACGGAGACTTGATTACACACAGGTGGATTGTATTTATCATCATTAGTCATTTAGGTCAACATTGGATCATTCAGAGATCCTCACTGAACTTCTGGAGAGAGTTTGCTGCACTGAAAGTAAAGGGGCTGAATAATTTTGCACGCCCAATTTTTCAGTTTTTGATTTGTTAAAAAAGTTTGAAATATCCAATAAATGTCGTTCCACTTCATGATTGTGTCCCACTTGTTGTTGATTCTTCACAAAAAAAATACAGTTTTATATCTTTATGTTTGAAGCCTGAAATGTGGCAAAAGGTTGCAAAGTTCAAGGGGGCCGAATACTTTCGCAAGGCACTGTATTTTTCCATTTTCTTCTTTTTTATTTGTATTTTTTATTCATTTTTTACTTCAGTTTATTTTAGTAAATACTTTCTTAATACTTATTTTTCTTAAAACTGCACTGTTGGTTAAGGGCTTGTAGGTAAGCAAATCACTGTAAGGTCTACATCTGTTGTATTCGGTGTTGTATTCGGACCTAATTAAGACATATTTAGTCCGCATTTAACTGTCTGCAACAAGGATAGGCACCATTTGTCACTGTAGTTGTGCATTTAAAAAATGTAGCCTATATGCATGGGTTTGGGACTAGATAAATTTGATAGGCTAATTCCTCTTTAGGTTGGCTTGTGACTTGCCCTAAGGACTTTCCGTAGGAGTGGCAACCCTAGAATTGGGTCGTCACTAGTTACCATAATCACAAAGTCATAAACCCCGCCCATTTCTACCATTTATCTTCTTAAAATCTGACTTAAAACCTAACCTAACCTCAACCGCAATCCTAACCATACTGCTAACCTTATGCATAACCCTTTTTGTTTTCATACATTTTTACGCTAGCCTGTAGCCAACTTTTACTTTGTGGCTGTGGTAACTAGTGGAGACTAGACGTGGCCATTCCATTCACATCCTCCAAAACAACCCAAAAACTGTGTTAATGGCACCAAGGTTTGGAGAAGTCTAGGTAAATTGTGTGTAATTCGATTGTCGTTGATGATCAGATATGGAGCAAATGATGGCCTATCAGCCAAACAAAACGCAATTAACTCATATAGACTATAGATAGTGGCAAGTGAAACCAAGTGAACCTCTCAAGGAGTGTCAAAAAAGATACTTCAACTTTCGCTTTCCTCTTTTAACTTCCATGGTTGAATATTTGTAATCTTTGTCTATTAGCAGTGGACCAGGTTCTACGGAGCCCCTTAGGGGTCATGATGGGGGGTTAAAACAGCCAGGCTGTTTTGGGCTTTAGGACTAATAGAACATCCCCTTAACCTCAGACCTTATTTTCTGCATTTATTCCAAATCCCTATTCTTTCCCATACATTCTCCCATTGGGATGGATTGCTCAACGAACAACAGGTAATTTATTTCCGGGGTTTAGGACTAAAAACTGGCGAGCTATATTAGGCTACAGATTAAATAGCCGGCATGTTTATGAACTTCACAGGGTGGTAAGATTTAAATTCAAGGTGATGAGCACGATGATCCTTTCCAATAAATGTAGAGGGTTTTATTCTCGTGACATGATCATCGATGCTTGGCTGCCATTTGACAAATAAAAATAATTTCGCTATATTGTCCATAATAGCCTAATCTCATGTAGTTTATCTGCAAAGTGTTGGCTAGAGCACACGTGCCAATACTAGAGTGGGAACAATCGCTAATGCAAAACATTTGTGTCAGAAATACAACAGTAGAGTTTAAAATGCAATGGAAACCCATATAACCTGTTTTTTTTTCGGTACATGGGAATTTAAGCGCAAAATTAAACATCTCTGGTGGTAAAATGCGCATAGGTCCTATAGTTTTTATGCGGATTTGAGAAAATTGGCATTAAAATCTGGCGCCAACCTACCTAGTAACCTTGTTTACATCCACCGTTTTTATGTGAGTAAAGTCATACTGTAGCCTATAAATGTTTTTCTAAACAGCTTTGATGGAAACAGGAAGTTTCTGTACAATTATATAAATGCCAACAGCTAATTTGTTCGTTTGACATGGTGGGATCTTTTTGTGTAGGTAAAATGTATTATGCGCGAAATGGCGATGGAAAAGCCTTTCTGCGCAGATATTGATATAGATTTATAACAATCACATCGACGTAAACTTGGGAGTCACGATTATATGGTGTGTGTTGTCATCCCACGATGACTCGTGAAACCATATTGATATAGATTTATAACAATCACATCGACGTAAACTTGGGAGTCACGATTATATGGTGTGTGTTGTCATCCCACGATGACTCGTGAAACCATGCAGTTTTAGGATAGATATTCAATACATTCTGATTAAGTTCACAGGGTGGTGAACGTGCACGACGAGTTTGATACCGCTTTCCAATACATATCTAGGGTCTTATTCTGGTAACATGATGATCGATGCGTGACTGCCGTTTGACAAATACAAATATTCTCGCTATTATCCATAATTATTTCATCATGCAGACTAGCCTACCCGCACAGCCTACCTGCACCGTATATGACAGCTGTTGGCTAGAGCGCACGTGCCAGGATGGGTAGCCACATTTTCTATTTAACGCAATAGTTTGTGCCAAAAAAAAAACATAAATGTGCATATTTTCTTTGAGATTTGAAGAGTATACTCATGAAAATCTGTCACCAATTGGATGGAAACCTAGCTACTGATAACTATTTGCTGTGTTACAATGACAATATGTTCACCTGGAAATTTGCCAGGCTATGGTATATGTACAGTCGTGGCCAAAGGTTTTGAGAATGACGCAAATATTAATTTCCACAAAGTTTGCTGCTTCAGTGTCTTTAGATATTTTTGTCAGATGTTACTATGGAATACTGAAGTACAATGCTCAAAAAATAAAGGGAACACTAAAATAACACATCCTAGATCTGAATGAATGAAATATTCTTATTAAATACTTTTTTCTTTACATAGTTGAATGTGCTGACAACAAAATCACACACAAATTATCAATGGAAATCAAATTTATCAACCCATGGAGGTCTGGATTTGGAGTCACACTCAAAATTAAAGTGGAAACCACACTACAGGCTGATCCAACTTTGATGTAATGTCCGTAAAACAAGTCAAAATGAGGCTCAGTAGTGTGTGTGGCTTCCACGTGCCTGTATGACCTCCCTACAACGCCTGGGCATGCTCCTGATGAGGTGGCGGATGGTCTCCTGAGGGATCTCCTCCCAGACCTGGACTACAGCATCCGCCAACTCCTGGACAGTCTGTGGTGCAACGTGGCGTTGGTGGATGGAGCGAGACATGATGTCCCAGATGTGCTCAATTGGATTCAGGTCTGGGGAACGGGCAGGCCAGTCCATAGCATCAATGCCTTCCTCTTGCAGGAACTGCTGACACACTCCAGCCACATGAGGTCTAGCATTGTCTTGCATTAGGAGGAACCCAGGGACAACCGCACCAGCATATGGTCTCACAAGGGGTCTGAGGATCTCACCTAATGAGATACCGGTACCTAATGGCAGTCAGGCTAGCTCTGGCGAGCACATGGAGGGCTGTGCGGCCCCCCAAAGAAATGCCACCCCACGCCATGACTGACCCACCACCAAACCGGTCATGCTGGAAGATGTTGCAGGCAGCAGAACGTTCTCCACGGCGCCCTGTTACGTCTGTCACATGTGCTCAGTGTGAACCTGCTTTCATCGGTGAAGAGCACAGGGCGCCAGTGGCGAATTTGCCAATCTTGGTGTTCTCTGGAAAATGCCAAACATCCTGCACGGTGTTGGGCTGTAAGCACAACCCCCACCTGTGGACGTTGGGCCCTCATACCACCCTCATGGAGTCTGTTTCTGACCGTTTGAGCAGACACATGCACATTTCTGGCCTGCTGGAGGTCATTTTGCAGGGCTCTGGCAGTGCTCCTCCTGCTCCTCCTTGTACAAAGGCGGAGGTAGCGGTCCTGCTGCTGGGTTGTTGCCCTCCTACGGCCTCCTCCACGTCTTCTGATGTACTGGCCTGTCTCCTGGTAGCGCCTCCATGCTCTGGACACTACGCTGACAAACACAGCAAACCTTCTTGCCACAGCTCGCATTGATGTCCCATCCTGGATGAGCTGCACTACCTGAGCCACTTGTGTGGGTTGTAGACTCCGTCTCATGCTACCACTAGAATGAAAGCACCGCCAGCATTCAAAAGTGACCAAAACATCAGCCAGGAAGCATAGGAACTGAGAAGTGGTCTGGTCACCACCTGCAGAACCACTCCTTTAATGGGGGTGTCTTGCTAAATGCCTATAATTTCCACCTGTTGTCTATTCCATTTGCACAACAGCATGTGAAATTTATTGTCAATCAGTGTTGCTTCCTAAGTGGACAGTTTGATTTCACAGAAGTGTGATTGACTTGGAGTTACATTGTGTTGTTTAAAAGTGTTCCCTTAATCAGAATTTGTGGGTTTTGTTTGTCCACCCGCCTTTTGAGGATTGACCACAAATTCTCAATGGGATTAAGGTCTGGGGAGTTTCCTGGCCATGGAACCAAAATATCAATGTTGTGTTCCCTTGAGCCACTTAGTTATCACTTTTGCCTTATGGCAAGGTGCTCCATCATGCTGGAAAAGGCATTGTTCGTCACTAAACTGTTCCTGGATGGTTGGGAGAAGTTGCTCTCGGAGGATGTGTTAGTACCATTCTTTATTCATGGCTGTGTTCTTAGGCAAGATTGTGAGTGAGCCCACTCCATTGGCTGAGAAGCAACCCCACACATGAATGGTCTCAGGATACTTTACTGTTGGCATGACACAGGACTGATGGCAGCGCTCACCTTGTCTTCTCCAGACAAGCTTTTTTTTCCCGGATGCCCCAAACAATCGGAAAGGGGATTCAGAGAAAATGACATTACCCCAGTCTTCAGCAGTCCAATCCCTGTACCTATTGCAGAATATCAGTCTGTCCCTGATGTTTTCCCTTGAGAGAAGTGGCTTCTTTGCTGCCCTTCTTGACACCAGACCATCCTCCAAAAGTCTTCACCTCACTGTGCGTGCCGATACACTCACACCTGCCTATTGCCATTCCTGAGCAAGCTCTGTACTGGTGGTGCCCCGATCCCGCAGCTGAATCAACTTTAGGAGACGGTCCTGGTGCTTGCTGGACTTTCTTGGGTGCCATGAAGCCTTCTCACAACAATTGAACCTCTCTCCTTGAAGTTCTTGATGATCTGATAAATGGTTGATTTAGTTGCAATCTTACTGGCAACAATATCCTTGCCTGTGAAGCCCTTTTTGTGCAAAGCAATAATGACGGCACGTGTTTCTTTGCATGTAGCCATGATTGACAGAGGAAAAACAATGATTCTAAGCACCACCCTCCTTTTGAAGCTTCCAGTCTGTTATTCAAACTCAATCAGCATGACAGAGTGATCTCCAGCCTTGTCCTCGTCAACACTCACACCTGTGTTAATGAGAGAATCACTGACATGATGTCAGCTGGTCCTTTTGTGGCAGGGCTGAAATTAAGTGGAAATGTTTTTGGGAGGGATTCAGTTCATTTGCATGGCAAAGAGGGACTTTGCAATTCATCTGATCACTCTTCATAACATTCTGGAGTATATGCAAATTGCCATCATACAACTGAGGCAGCAGACTTTGTGAAAATTAATATTTGTGTCATTCTCAAAACTTTTGGCCACGAATGTAGCTAAAGATTTCCTCCGAAGTACAGATCTATAACATTTAAGGTCATGAAGCAGAGCCAGACGGAATTCCTGCCTAGGGATGAAAGTGTGTAATTTTACCCTATTTGCACCTTTAATGATTTTGCATGCCCGTTACTATCATTTGTCCTATGATTCAGAGGCATATGAAAACACTATGGAGGGAGGGAACTAATAAAACATATGGATTAGCCTGGCGGTTCATTTTTCTCCACCATGACCCCTATGTGGCTTCATAAATGTTAATTAGGTGAGATATGAAATGCAGTCTTATTTATTAGGTTAAACCACTTTTGAAGTCTGAAAACATCTGACAAACTTTGATGAGGGAAATGTTCCTTGAATTAGCATGTAGCCTATTATTCCATACTACTTTTGTCAGACAGTAGGTGCATCAATTAAAATACAAACATGGCTCAAGCAAAGCGTGAAGGATTTATAAACAGACATATTTGAACAAATTAGTCAACCTAAAGAGATTATTTCCCCCCCTCCCCATGTGACCAACCAAATCAATTTCACTTGTGAAAATCACAATCCAATAGCGCTCCCTGGTGTCTGATAAGTGTAGGTACATCATGACATTCATTAGAAAAGTGCCATGTGAGACCCCATTGGGCTATGTCAAGATGCCCTAGCTGGGTAAAAATGGTTTGGTGAACAGACCCCAGACTCGATGTAGCACAGACTGTCCAAACACCTTTTGCTTATGTTAGAGTTGTCTGAAATGGAACAATTCATTTATGCTGATAAATGCAGCAAATATGCTGAATCTGATGACATATGCAAGATAAAAATCTATATACAGAGACCTGATAGATTTGAAGAAAAATCCAGGTATTTCTTGATTATTGTAATAGGCAATGAGCAAAAACAGAGGGTCAAGATAATAATAGTTAAGTTCCTCCAAAACAGAAAATTAAGCTGTGACATTCAACATTTATTAGCACTTGTCTTTTATCTATATCATATGGGAAATGGTAGACTAGTAGTCCTTGCAAAAAGTAGTCCCCAAACCTTACAGCTTTTATATTTTTCAGCAAATGATCCACAGTTGTTTGAATACATGAGGAATAAACAAGCAACTCACTTTCCCTGCCAGTCACAATCCATACAACCAGGTCAATCATTTCCACCGCCTCTCACAAAAGCACACTGGGGGCTTAATTTATTCTCATTTAGTGTTTTATATATATATATATATATATATATATTTCTTAAAGGGGGTGGGTTGGGCGAAGTGTTAGCATGACAGGTATGACAGAGACACCTGGCAACATTATGTACAAACTGGAATTAGAGGCAGGGAGGGAAACAATTAGACCTGGATTCAAATAGTATAAGAGATCATATCAGGTACTTAATCTGTTCTCGATTGAGCTGGAACCAATAGAAAAGTCCCAAAAGGGAAAACCACACCCTCATGGTACCCCAGGCAGGATAAAAACAAACAATATATTGACCTAGCTCTGGGAACTATGAAACGGTGTGGCGATGACGGTGTCCTTTTCCTGTGGTGTTCGCAGGGACAGTAGTCCGTTCTCTGTCCACTCTGGCCCAAAGCCAGCAGACTCAGACTGCTGTCTGTGTGTGTTGGGGGGGATGAAGGCAAGAACACAGGTTGTTTGGCAATAGAACTGAACCTTTAGGTAGTGTGAGCCCACCAATTACACTCTTTCAGAGACCTATATGTATCATACATGTTATGTAGATGTTTCTTTACAAGATTCCCTGATGGTCAGCAAGGAGGGGGATGCCGAGGAACATAGAAACCTGTGATGGAGATGCCAGTAGTTGTAATGTTCGTTTGGGGGGGGGGGGGGGACCGTTTAAAAAAATGTACCCAGTCTGAATTGAAGAGGGGTGGGAGACAGCCTAGCCATGTCAGTTTGTGGGTTGGTCAGTTGGTTTATTTGAGTCCGAACCCCCCCCCCCCCCCCGGAGTGCTTCACAAACTGTCTGGACACGCTCGGTGCTGGGTTACAGGTGGTCTCCTCTGCGGAAAGAGAAAATGGATATGTGATTAACTGGCTGGCTGGAGCGGCAGAAATAGGGACACAGATCAAGCTAGTCATGGACTAAATAGCACTCAATATTAAAGCGGTTAATCTGTGTTCGGGAAACCGTCCCAGGGCTGTCATACATAACAAGTACACATATTCAACATACAGTACCAGTCAAAAGTTTGGACACCTACTCATTCCTGGGTTCTTTATTTTTTCAATTTCTACATTGTAGAATAATAGTGAAGACAAACTATGAACTAATACACATGGAACCATGAAGTAACCAAAAAAAAAAAAAGTGTTAAATCAAAATATATTTTAGATTCTTCAAAGTTGCCACCATTTGTCTCGACAGCTTTGCTTTGCTTTCTCGCAACCAGCTTAATGTGCAATTTCTTTCCTTCTTAATGCTTTAAAAAAAATTATTTTTTATTTTACCCCCTTTTCTCCCCAATTTCGTGGTATCCAATTGTTTTAGTAGCTACTATTTTGTCTCATCGCTACAACTCCCGTATGGGCTCGGTAGAGACGAAGGTTGAAAGTCATGCGTCCTCCGATACACAACCCAACCAAGCCGCACTGCTTCTTAACACAGCGCGCATCCAACCCGTTTTTCAACAGGACAATGACCCAACACACCTCCAGGCTGTGTAAGTGCTATTTGACCAAGGAGAGTGATGGGAGTGTTGTATCTGATGACCTGGCTTTCACAATCTCCCGACCTCAACCCAATTGAGATGGTTTGGGATGAGTTGGACCCCAGAGTGAAGGAAAATCAGCCAACAAGTGCTCAGCATTTGTGGGAACTCCTTCAAGATGGATGGAAAAACATTCCTGGTGAAGCTGGTTGAGAGAATGCCAAGAGTGTCCAAAGCTTTCATCAAGGCAAAGGGTGGCTACTTGTTACTACACAATTCCATGTGTTATTTAACAGTTTTGATGTCTTCCCTATTATTCTACAATGTAGAAAATAGTCTAAATCAAGAAAAACCTTTGAATGAGTAGGTGTCTTGTACTGTACATTCATTCTATATCACTCCAATTCTGCTAGCGGGCTCACGGGACGGACTGACCTATGTGAGCTTCTTGGCTTTGTTGTAGAGTGAGTCCACCACTTTGCTCATGTTCTGAATGGTCTCTAGGGCCGCCTCATACGTTGTGTCTACTGCAGGCTCATCGAAGATGATCAGCACACCCTCGCCTTGGTCCAAAATACCTAGAGAGAGAGGTGGAGGGATGGTTTCAAGTAGGTACATAAAAAGGCAAAAAAAAAAAAAAGACCTAAAAAAATGTTGTCTTTAACTTGAAGTTAATTATTACATTTTACCAACAACTATGGGACTAATATGACGGGAGGAAGAAATCTGGATTTAAACTCCCCATGTATTCATTTGAAAAGTAAGCTAAAACTTTTAGTTTGGTCGGCAAGTTAAGCTTCACTGTCCAAATAACTACATTGCGAAAAATGTGAACACATACACTTCTAGCAGACCCCTACCGTGAAATTTTGTGTCCAGAATCATCTGTGACAACTTCCTCTCAACATCTCCCTGTGTAGAAGTGAAGAAAGCAAATGGACACACAGATAAACACACACACCATGAATGGAGTAAAAAGAACACCAATGCTTGATTTATATATGTTTTCTTCTACATTACTGCTTCAGTCAACAGAGCAACATTTCAGAAATATGTAATAAGCGATGACTTACCTTGGAGAGTTTTATGAGGGTGGAAATGTGTTCTATCTGTGGGGAGACAGAACCACACTTGTCAGTGTTCTGGAACACAAGCTCAACAATGCAAAACGAATAGACAATTATAAAAATATTACTTTTAGAAACAGAGCCATTTGAACTTCAGACTTTAAGGATTTGTAAAGAATTTTACAAGACGAAAAATCCAAGCTGAACAAAGCCAAACAAATACTAGCCTTTTACAAATAGCCTTGTTATGAATTCCCTGCCAGTGACTTCAGCATCTCACATCCCTTTCAAGCTGCACACTCCACTCCCCAACCCTAGGAGTAGAATAAACTGGCCTGTCAAACACGTGACCTGGGTTGCTAAGGGGTACATTGTTAGGGGGCAGGACACCTGACAGCTCCTCTGGCTGTACAGGCCAGTGTCTGTTCACTCCTTTGAGTGGACTTGTGGGATGGAGTGCGAGCAGAACTGAGTTGTTGTTATTGTTGTAACGCGTGTGTGTTTACTATTTACTCTTGGTGGTAAGTTAATGATAATTATTTGCTTATATAGCCTTGACCTATACAGTCCTTTATATTTATACAGTCCTTACCAGTGCTCTTGCTGTGCTAATGTATTGGATTCATGCTACTTTTAAAAACACAGAAATTCGGGTTTTTACAGACTTCACAAATTATTAAAGAATTTTACAAGAACAAAAGCCTAGACCTGGACTGAACAGCATGCCCCCACCCGCCACAAAACGCTCAGCTGGAAGCTCACCTGTACCCTGGAGAAAGGCTCGATGACACGGATGAGGTTCTGTTCAAGCAGGTTGTCATAGAGCGTGGTCAAGTGTGTGCTTATGATGGGGTCATCTCTCAACTCACCTCTGTACTCGGTCAGGGCCTGGAGAGAGGGGGAGGTAGAGGTGAGAAATGGGTCAAATAGAAGGATATAGATGGGAGGGGAGAAAGTAAAGATTTATCAAAAGAGGGGGATATAAATAGAGGAAGAGTAAAACAGGTGTTGAGGAATAGGGTCTAGACAATGCAAGGGATAAAAACAGCAAACTAAAAAAATGCATCTGTTCATCGATGTTATTCCGTGCTATTCAGTTCACTCAACATGTCCTTACCTTTTCAAAATCCTCCAGCGACCGGTTCTTGCTGGCTTGTGCCACGCATTTCAGAGAGTCCGTCTGTCTCCCGGCGTGCCGCAGGGCTAGCTTTCCACTGACAAGACCTTGGACCTCCTCAGGACTACAACAAGACAACAGGTTACTCATCCAAGACATCACCTTTCCTTTAAAGCTCGTCATCTACACATAACCAACTCCATAACTAACTGTGGGGCTGCATATTTACTCAAATTTCAAAGTTATATATCGCGCAAGTATAATATAGTGATTACACATCGATCACGATAACACACAACATGTAGAGTTGAGCGCTCAGCTGCTTACAGGTTGAGCATGATTTTGCAGAGCAGCATGTATTTGAGAGCGGTGATCGCTCTGGGATGGTCGATGGAGTCGTAGCCTTCGAAGGCCTCGTAGAAGTAAGAGTAGGCAGTCTTCCAGTCCTTCTCCTCTGCTGCGTGGATGATCCCTATAGGAGGTTGAGGTTATCAACCAGGGATACTCAAACCTGGACCTCAAATCCTGTTGCAATGCTGATTGTCATTCTTGCTCTCTAATCAGGGACTGATTTAGACCCAGGGCACCAGATGAGTACAATGAGGTCAAAATGAAAATCAGATGTACAACTGGCTCAACAACAGCTCAACAACACAGCATGGCCACCTCTGAGCGACCAGAAAATCCCAACCTACAACTACGTCGAATTAGGATCCAGGCCTTTATGCTTGGTGTATGTGGAAGAGCTGGCTGATGATACCCTCCCACTGTAAAATGCTTTAAAATGACAGATAAAATGTTCAAAAATTTAAAAACGGCAGAGGTCACGCCTACACAGTGGACATAAGACTGAACTAGTGGTGGGTGTTGTAGGGGAAGAGGATGGAGGGTAGCAGACCTGACTGCATGTCCAGGGCGGCCTGTAGCTTGGGCGGGCAGTAGATGCCGTTGGCGGTGGTGCGTGCAGAGGTGAGGGCGGCACGGGCCTTGGGCAGGTTGCTGAGGCCGTGGTACGTCTTACTCTCCAGCAGCTGCACCTCCACAAGCAGGGCCTTGTCATCCATCTTCTTCAGCTCCTGGAGTAGCTGGGTGCCTGTGGGAGAGAGGGATGGATGGAGGAAGGGAGGGAGGGAGACATGAATGAGTACACCAAGCCAAAGTTGGCAGATATGCAGGGAATGTTTTAAGTACTTTAATTGGGACTAGTCAACTGAAGTGTATAAAACGGAGTTAACATGTATCTGATGTGCACTTATTAGGAATGCCAACTGTAATCATATTCAGCTCTTTCTGTTGGGATTAATATTTCCAGTTTCTTTTCAAACAAGAAACTCAACGCACCTAGATGAAGCGCCTCCTGATACCGCTTTGTGTCAAAATACAGAGAGATGAGACGAGCCTGGAGAGAGAGAGAAGACAAAGTCAAGGATACCACCACCTCTGGAACCATCTTTAACATAAAATGAGCCTCTAGTGGTGATGACTAAGAAAAATATCAAAATTGTTCAATTGGAATTTCAACTTAATTCCCGAATTGAAATGCATCATCAAGATCCACCAATGGCCCTTGCAGCAAAGGCTGCAGCGCTACATACAGCGAAATAGACTCAAGAACCCTAAGACGTGCTTGATCTCCATCCACTGTAAACCATCTAGTGAGGCAAACCAACCCCGTGTCAGTGCTCCCGCTCAGCTCCCTTCCAGTAGGGTTCCCCTCTCCCACTCCTCACCTCCAGGGCCTGTCTGAGGAATGTTCTCTTCTCAGCCTTGGCCCACTCGATGCACTCCAGACACAGCTCCACCTCCTGGCCTGTAGCTGCCTCCATGTCCAGAAACAGGTCCAGCAGCGAGCGCACCAGCCGTGCCGCCTTGGCCTTGCTGATGGAATTGAGGAACGGCCGTACATACTTCAGGAGACCGCCCAGCTCTGAGGGACACAGACAGCAGGTTGGAGGGGGATCAGTTTAAGCAGGCCAAGGTGAGGAGCAGAAAACCTAATGTTGATCACAACGACTAGGTATTTGGGACGCAAGGTGATTTGTAGATCAGTAATTCTAGGCAGTCCGCATGCAATGCAAATCAATCAATCGCAAACTTGCGCACAGTCAAGGAGAGACTTGTCACTCTCACCAACATTATAGAATAAGTTAATTGCCACAGCATTTGTCAGCAATTTAGTCCGATTCGTGTTTTGTTTCCTAGCCATACTGAAGATCATGACAACACTAGTCATTATTAGTGTTGCACGGTATACCGGTACCACGGTAGTATCATGGTACCAAAACGTCATGATAACAACCTTTTAGAATACCGTAGTACAGTTTCATATGATACTATTCACCTGCTTCTCTCCGCCCGCTTTTCACTCACATCTATTCCTCCACCAGTTTTTTTGTTTGTTATAGAATTATGTCGTAGAATTTTGTCATGATAGAGACAAACCCAGACGAGTCTTCTGTTAGATCTGTACATTTATTACATTGGAGCAGCGCGCAAAGCGAGCAATGTTGATATAATATCGTCGCCTGTTGTAAACCAAGAGCACAGACCAGTCGGAGTAGACTTTGCAAGTTCACTGTCATGCAGCCTCAGTGTCAGAGGGAAATGGAGCACCGCTTCGCGACAGGCATGCTTGCAGCTTCACAGCAAAGAAAAGGCTCGTCTCGAGCCTAAACAGTTCAAAAAAATACGACTCATATTACTGGAGATGCCTTTTTCTTTTCTAACGGGATTTTCAGGGATTTTATATAATTTCACAAACCATGTCACGGGCCGTTCTAATCTAATCTCAGGTCGCAAATTATTGATTTGATAAACAACGTTCAGTAATGTTACCTAGATAGCTAACAACCTGGTAACTTGACAGTAGGTTTAGGCAAATTGGATTGTCACAGGAAGAAAAAGGGTCTGCCACTCATGAAATGTGCGCCAAAAAGGTAGGACACATAGGCCTAATGTAAGCCTAAACTATATCACAAATCTATTTATTTTTGGTGCTCCTAAAAATCGGTTTGGTACCTAATGTTTTAAAAGTTGGGAGTAGTGTCTATGTGTGTGCTTGTGAGTGAAGGAGAGTGTGTGAGGAACGGAAGGATTGTGTGTGTCAGTGTTAACTGAAGAGTAGAGGTTTCACGCAGTGTTTTCTACAGGTCGACCGATTATGATTTTTCAACGCAGAGGACCAAAAACAGACGATACCGATTAAAATCGTCCGATTTAAATTTTAAAACATTTGTAATAATGACAATTACAACAATACTGAATGAACACTTACTTTAACTTAATATAATATTTCAATAAAATCAATTTAGCCTCAAATAAATAATGAACATTTTCAATTTGGTTTAAATAGTGCAAAAACAAAGTGTTGGAGAAGAAAGTAAAAGTGCAATATGTGCCATGTAAAAAAGCTAACGTTTAAGTAACTTGCTCAGAACATGAGAACATATGAAAGCTGGTGGTTCCTTTTAACAGGAGTCTTCAATATTCCCAGGTAAGAAGTTATAGGTTGTAGTTATTATAGGACAAATTCTCTCTATACGATTTGTATTTCATATACCTTTGACTATTTTGACAGTGTAACAGTATAACTTCCGTCCCTCTCCTCGCACCTACCTGGGCTTGAACCAGGAACACATCGACAACAGCCACCCTCGAAGCAGCGTTACCCATCACTCCACAAAAGCTGCGGCCCTTGCAGAGCAAGGCGAACAACCACTCCAAGTCTCAAGAGCGAGTGACACCAAATCGGTGTCCAAAAATACCGATTTCCGATTATGGAAACTTGAAGTCGGCCCTAATCAATCGGTCGACCTCTAGTGTTTTCCCCTTACTGACACAATGACATGCAGATCATTATGCATGTATATCCCAGGAGGTTGGTGGCACCTTAATTGGGGAGGCTGGGCTCGTGAAAATGGCTGGAGCGGAATGGTATCAAACACATGGTTTCAGTGTGTTTGTTTGATGCCATTCCATTTGCGACTTTCCAGCCATCATTATGAGCCATCCTCCCTTCAGCAGCCTCCACGGGGATGTATATTCCTTCCTCCAGCCAAATCACAGGTAGGCCTTTGCAAATCAGCCATTCTATCCAGTATTATATTATACACTGAACAGTGTGAAGTTAAATTCAAATGTGTTGTACTGAGTAGAAGTGTGAATTTCAGTGACAGGTTTTTGGGGGACGGGGCGAACAGGATTTTCTTCCACCATGGTATTGCGATACTACTCAGTATCGCGATACCTGGTATTGTATTGTTTGCAAAATGTTGGTATCGTGACAAGCCTAGTAAGCATCATTTTCTAGTAGAGGTGATGTCTACTCTGAAATGTGCAATTATCCAGCTGAAATCGGAGGAAGGATGTGTCACCTGCAGCCTGGCCCGTCTTAGCCAGCAGACCACCCAGCTCCAGGATGCTCTGCTCTTTGACACGCACTGCCTCCTCATCGCTCTCCTGGATGTCCCGCTTTACTGGAACAAAAAAAAAAAAGAAAACTTGCCATTGTCAACACAACCTTTTACACGTATACCTAGCTTCATAGATGGCAACATTAGGCTTTATGTGAGACAAAAATTCATCAGTTGTCAAATCACAGTGGGGATGCTAATCTATAAGTCACTGCTTTCAGTTGACAGCTAGCTGGGGAAATCATCCCTGGGTCCAACATTGGACCTAGTTCGCTAGCAGTCAATGTAACAAAAGGCTCAGCCACTATCTGTTGAGCTTCTGCTGTCAATCTGATTTAGCTGGCTCTATTTACCAACAAAACTGTGTAGTTAGCTAGCGAACATTACTGAAATTACTAACCATCTGGCTAACTTCAGCTAGCTATAATAAGGTTAGAAAAAGGCATTTGTCAGATAGCAATCACATTCGCTAACATTTAGCTAGATGTTTTTATTTTACCATTACTTATACAGGTTTTTCCTCATTGAGATAATATCTCTTTTCCAAGAGAGACCGGGTCCAATAGCAGCAGGAACAACAACATTTCAGACAAAACAACTTACATACATTAAATAAAACCATAAACACACACAGTACAACAAAAACATTTCACATTAAAAACACGAAAGTCTTGACTAAAAACAGCTGTCCTAAAGACAATTACACTTTATGATATATACATCGATCAAGTGTTTAAACTCCAACGAAACTAGATTACATTTAAAAAATGTGTAAATCAAAAAGAAACTTAAAATAAACATTTAGCTAGCTAGATGATTCAAATTTTATACATTCCACTAGAGTAAAAGGTTGGAAATGCCTTTTACTTAGATTAACACAGCTGAGCCGGCGTGAGATATGGCTTGGAAAACATACCTCAATCTAGGGATATAAATGGCATGGTACTCAGAATTGTCCCAACTACTAGATAAGACTTAACGACTGCTAATTTGAAGTAAACTGACGTTTTTGTCCTCATGCTAACTAACAGTAGCCACGAAATAATGCATTTTAGCCTATTCTTTAATTTAAATACCAGTCAATGTAGTGCGAGACCTTCTGATACCGCTCAATCAGCTTTAATAAGCCCAATCAATTTGCAACAATTCTAAAGACAATTTGCGTGTCATATATATATATATATATAATTTAAAGAACGTTTAAAAAATAAAAAAAGATCTGGCCACGATTAAACGTTTTTTTTTTGTTCTATTTAAAAAAAAAATCTCAACTGGTAATTGAAGTACGCTTCCCATTCAAGTGAATGGCAACTAGGCAGGCTTCAGTGCATCACACACCACTTTGCAATGAGCTGGAGGCAGTACGCATTTCAAAAGAATAGTTAATTTTTTGAAACCAGAACGTTTCACAACATGAGGCATGTCTTACCTTGCTTCAAAGTAGCCTAGCCAAAATCCAACCAAATGTGCAGGCAATCATTTTATAAAAAGACTTCCATATGCCATTGAAACCAATAGCCTTTTTCTTTTATGTTCTATTGGTTTTCAAATCAAATCCTTGTCCAGTAGCCAAAGGCCAGTGGTATAAAGTACTTATGTAAAAATACTTTAAAGTACTACTTAAGTAGATTTGTGGGGGCATTTAACTTTCACCAAACTTCATTCCTAAAGAAAAAAGGTATCTATACCAAAGTACAACTGAGTATTTTTTTCACCACTGCCAAAGACACCCTCCTAGTCATGAACTCAGCAAAAAAAGAAACGTATTGTCACTGTCGACTGGTTTATTTTCAGCAAACTTAACATGTGAAAATATCTGTATGAACATAACAAGATTCAACAGGCATAAACTGAACAAGTTCCACAGGCATGTGACTAACAGAAATGTAATAATGTGTCCCTGAACAAAGGGGGGGGGACAAAAATCAAAAGTAACAGTCAATGCAGCTGGTGGCCACATCAGATACTAAGTACTGCAGTGGATCTCCTGGGGGGGGGGGGGGGGGGGGGTGGCCCTAGCCCTCACATTCCTGTCTTGCAGGAAATCACACACAGAACAAGCAGTATGTCTGGTGGCATTGTCATGCTGGAGGGTCATGTCAGGATGAGCCTGCAGGAAGGCTACCACATGAGGGAGGAGGATGTCTTCCTTGTAACGCACAGCGTTGACAAAAAGCTAAGTCCGATGATGCTGTGACACACCGCCCCAGACCATGACGGACCCTCCACCTCCAAATTGATCCTGCTCCAGAGTACAGGCCTCGGTGTACCGCTCATTCCTTTGACAATAAATGCAAATCCGACCATCACCCCTGGTGAAACAAAACCGCGACTCATCAGTGAAGAGCACTTTTTGCGAGTCCTGTCTGGTCCAGCGACGGTGGGTTTTGTGCTCATAGGCAACGTTGTTGCCGGTGATGTCTGGTGAGTACCTGCCTTACAACAGGCCTACAAGCCCTCAGTCCAGCCTCTTTCAGCCTATTGGGGACAGTCTGAGCACTGAAGGGATTGTGCGTTCCTGGTGTAACTCGGGCAGTTGTTGTTACCGCCATCCTGTACCTGTCCTGCAGGTGTTGTGTTCGGATGTACCGATCCTGTGCAGGTGTTAGACATGGTATGCCACTGCGAGGACAATCAGTTGTCCGTCCTGTCTCCCTGTAGTGCTGTCTTAGGCGTCTCACAATGCAATTTATTGCCCTGGCCACATCTGCTGTCCTCGTGCCTTAGGCATGCTGCAGGGAGGCATATTCACACAGATGAGCAAGGACCCTGGGTATCTTTCTTTTGGTGTTTTTCAGAGTCAGAGGAAAGGCCTCTTTAGCATCCTAAGTTTTCATAACAGTGACCGTAAACCGTAAATTGCCTACCGTCTGTAAGCTGTTAGGGTCTTAACGACCGTTCCACAGGTGCATGCTCATTAATTGTTTATGGTTCATTGACCAAGCATGGGAAACAGTGTTTAAACCCTTTACAATGATGATCTGTTAAGTTATTTGGATTTTTACGAATAATCTTTGAAAGACAGCAAAAAAAGAACCGACCCGGAGTTTATTAGCCACCAATGCTAGTTGTTGCATAGGCCTATTTAGAGGATATGTACATATCTGTCACATGAAACCGCACACAATGCTATTTTCCCGCTAATTGCATTATGGAACATACTGTTCAATGCAGTGTCTTAGAGTAGGCCTAGACTATAGGATATATCATAGCCTACATTTCTTCACAAAGGAAAAAGTAGGCCCTTTATAAACATTTCATGCAATTCTAGTACCCTTTTTAATGGGAAAAATTTGCAATATGACGTCCACCCAACTTGGAGAAAATTACTGTCCGAAAACAAACAAATGGCACTGACTCAATAATAAAGAATATGGCTTATGTTCTCCGCTGTTGTACTTACATAAGTTTAGAATTTTAGTAACTAAGACTGATTGGAGACCTTGACTTTCCACATTTTGCTACATTACAGCCTTATTCTAAAATGGATTAAATTATTTCCCCCCCCCTCAGTCTACACACAATATCCCATAATGACAAAGCAAAAATAGTTTTTTTAGAAATGTCTGAAAAAACAAAAATGAAATATCACATTTACATAAGTATTCAGATCCTTTACTCAGTAAAGTAGCATCTTTGGCAGCGATTAGAGCCTCATGTATGACACTACAAGCTTGGCACAACTGTATTTGGGGAGTTTCTCCCATGGGCTCCCGAGTGGTGCTGAGGTCTAAGGCAATAAATGTCAGTGCTAGAGGTGTCACTACAGACCCTGGTTCAATTCCAGGCTGTATCACAACCGGCAGTGATTGGGAGTCCCATAGGGCGGCACACAATTGGCCCAGCGTCGTCCGGGTTAGGGTTTGGCCAGGGAAAGCAGTTATTGTAAATAATAATTTGTTCTTAACTGATTTGCCTAGTTAAATAAAAGGTTAAAAAAAAGAAGTTGGATGGGGCGCATCGCTGCACAGCCATTTCCAGGTCTCTCCAGAGATGTTCGATCGGGTTCAAGTCCAGGCTCTGTTGTCCCTCTGGAAGCTTCTCCCATCTCCACAGAAGAACTATGGAGCTCTGACATTGTATTCTTGGTCACCTCCCTGACCTCTCCCCCGATTGCTCAGTTTGGTCGGGTGGCCAGCTCTAGGAAGTCTGTCGTTCCAAACTTATTCCATTTAAGAATGACAGAGGCCACTATGTTCTTGGGGACATCCAATGCTGCAGACATTTTTTGGTACCCTTCCCCATATCTGTGCCTCGACACAATCCTGTCTTGGAGCTCTGCGGACAATTCCTTCGACCTCAAGGCTTGGTTTTTGCTGACATGCACTGTCAACTGTGGTTGAATTTACCACAGGTGGACTCCAATCAAGTTGTAGAAAAATAATGGATGATCAATGGAAACAGGATGCACCTAAGCTCAATTTCAAGTCTCATAGCAATGGGTCTGAATACTTATGTAAATAAGTTTATGTATTTTTTTATTTAATTTGCAATAATGTATAAAAACCTGTTTTCTTTTTGTGATTATGGGGTATTGTGTATAGCCATTAATGTATTGTGTGTACATTGATTTAATCCATTTTATAATATGGCTTTAACGTAACAAAATTTGGAAAAAGGGGTCTGAATACACTGTGCATGGCTGTCTCTGGGAATATTGGCCTCATTGACCCCAAAAACTCTGTATATCGGTCGTTCTCCAGTCCATAGGTACAAACTGCCTTCTTGGCAGGTCGGGTGGGAGCAAATCAAGTGCCCTATAGGCCTACCACTGGCCAATCGGATGGCTCAGATTACCGTGTTTGCAGTAACTTAGCAGGCGTAAAATAAAGCTACAACAAAGTTGATACTGTGAGATTTCAAAACCATGACTAGAGAGACTCAACAAATACAACAAAGATTGAGTTCATGTTTAAAAGTTGACTAACACTTTCTATTCAACACTTTTATAAGCAATAAAATGTGCATTCTCCCTACTTCCATTCACACTACAACCAGCACTGCAGTTGCAATGAATGAGTAGGAAAGTGTATCGATAAGCTTGCATTATTATTAGGGGCTTAAGTATTTTTTTAATATCAAGGAACATTTCACTTTCTCTGGTCATAGGAGTAACAGCATGAATGTGTGCGACTCAAGTTTAGCCATCAGCAGGAAGACAGTGACCCTTTTTGGTCAATGACAGTGGAGAACGGAGGGATGTTGAGGCAGACCCTCACTCTGTTGCCTTCTCACTCCAGAGACTGACCATCAGAAACAGGCACCATCAGCCCAGTAAAATAGAAAAGGTCATTCTTTAAATGTATGCTCACTCAGCTGTGCTTCAGGAGTAATACAACTGATATATTACCAGTGTGATCATATAGCCTCTCGATTTTTAAAATATATTTTTAAATAACTGGTCTGAGAAGAACAGTGTATTGGCAGGGCAATTCAAGTAAAGCCAAATGCCGTGATAATGTTTAGGTCCTATAGCCTACTGCAAATAGTTTAAAACAAAAAACATTGGGAAGATGTGTATATTTATAAAAATATATATTTAATAGGTTAACATTCATTAGGTAAATTTAGCATAGGCTAGCTTTTTTTAAAGTCATGTAACAAAAGAACCTAAGCGGTAGATCTCGGCTTGAATTTTGACTCAAAAAAGGTTGTTGACCACTACTATAGTCCACACGGGACAGTGTAGCAGTCCCTATTCTCACACCCCACATCCCGGTCTGGTCTGTCGAGTCTGCTTCGGAAGCGTTCCCGAAAGTCCCGCGATGTTGTGTCGATGGGTATAAGGTTGGAATAACTTCTGCCTGTGTCCGAATATTCTACAATTTAGCTAGCTAGCTAGTTATTAGTGCAATGCGCAAGCAAAAAGGGTAGCTAACTAACGTTACCTAGCTAATTGCACATAGCATACTAGCTACCGGTCTCCCTGCTGCTGACTCACTGTGACCAATGGGGATAGGCCGATAGCCCGGTACGGTCATTGAGCTAGAGTACGGTAGCTAGCAAGCTACTACTAGCTAAATTAGACAGTAACTGTTTTAGCGATAATCTACACGTCCGAGACAATTGGATACTACAAGTTACGTTGCAGCTATATACTTACCTATTGAATGTAAAATATCGATAGATGCATTCCGGTCTGAACTGAGAAGAGACTGGGCTCTTTGAAACTCAGCCACTGCCGCGGCTGCCATCTTGCCTCCTCTCAATGACAGCTTGTTTCCGGTCTGTCAATCAACGTGTCTCTTCTTTTCCTTTGAAGTTAAATGGCGGTTGCCGCCACCTACTGGACTGGAATATGTATCCTATGTTTCACAGAAAAGTGAAGGACCCTTGCCTAGTACCCACTGATGTTGTCTCCTAGGCTAGCAGACTGGTTTCACGAGGCTAGTTATCGCCCTAAAATAAAAATAAAACAAAATGTCAACCTCCTAACACAGGTTCTCATTGGTCTGGGCTATGGACATCTCCCTGTATGTGTAAAGGATAGGAATCGCCCGTTTCCCAGTGGACCCTTAGTGAGATTTCTTTTAATGACAATTTTGGTTGAGAGGTTTACATCTTAATTTTTTTACTCTCACAAGTAATTGGTGAGAGAGTGGTCTCAAATATTACATGTATTTGTATCCATTGTATGAATCATGGCCAAGTTCATGTTTCTTCTTCTTCTTTGTTATTATAGCAGTCTGTAAACAAAATGTTATAGATGCATGCTGCCACCTACTATTTTGGCTGGGTATCAGCCTGCTATTCTGTAGTATGAATTCATTACAAAAATTGCCCTACCAACTAACCCTGCACCCATTAAAACCTCACCATTATTCCACTACTTTGTCCCCATTTGATCCTACTCCAGGCCAGCAGCCTGGGAGGACGGGACACTATCGTTCAAAACATCTTGAAACTCTTCTGCTGTAAAATCTTGTACATCCAAGTACTTCTCTGCTGCTGCCACCACAACATCTATCCTCTGTGATTTACATTCCATTCCTACGGTACAATTCACAACCATGGCCATAAATGCCCAAAAAAACAACCTTACTGAAGCAAGTTATCACTCTATTGGTCTCAGCCCATTCACAGGGATCCTCTTAGGATACCTCAACCTGGACCCATCTTCCTCTACTACTCTCTAAACTGCCTCAGCATATGACACCTTCTGCACTACTCTGATCCTGGCAACCTCAACCTGCCTTTCCTTCACCGGACACTTCTGATCTCCAGCCCCATGGGTACCCTACATTCTACACACAACATCTTTCTACCAATACTACACATTCCTTTGTCTCATGTCCTCCTGCACACTTCTCACATTTAGGTATATCCCTACTACATACTGCTGCCACATGACCATAAGCATGACACATATAACACCCTAATGGATTCGGGATAAAAGCTCTCACGGGATAACTGACACATCCTAACTTGACCTTATCTGGTAAAGACTCTTCATCAAAACTCAATAATACAGACAGTGTCTTCTCTGTTTTACCACGCTCTACACTGGGTCTGCATCTCACCAAACAGCGGGTGTCACAGACTTCAGTTGATCCTCTTCAACACTTAATGCCACTCTCGCTATCACTCCTTTCAACGGTGCCCTGCTCCGGAGAGGAAAGCAAGTCACAGTTCTTGTCCCCAGTCGCGTAATGCGGCGCACATGCTCCCACTGGACGGCAGAAACTTCCACTGACCCAACATTCTCCAACCTCTTCTGACACCACATATCAGCCAGAAGGCAAGGTTTCATTCTCTCCCAAAATCTTTATCACCATCAGGACAAGGCTCAAACTCGGCAGTCTTCACCACATCTGCCACCACATTTAATTCATCTGCACTCTCATCATGTTCAATTTCCTTCTGCAGCACTCCATATTTATATGTTCCACTTTCTTCCCTTTTCCATGCCCACCTTCTTACTGACCTCTATGGGTTCCCCTGACTCTATCTCCAAATCCGACAACCATTCGGGTGTACTCACCATGGTACCTAGAAGTTGGAGAGGCCAGGAAACTAATGGTTGACCTCTAAAATCATAGATCAGATGGGAGAACTCTAGAAGAGATGAGAGCTGGCACCTCTGTGTGGATACTGCATTGAATAAAATGTCATTGAAATTAATATTTTATTTATAGAAAAAAAATATTTAACCTTTATTTAACTAGGCAAGTCAGTTAAGAACAAATTATTATTTACAATGATGGCCTACCAAAAGACAAAAGGCCTCCTGCAGGGATGGGGACTGGGATTAAATAATGAATGGATTCAATTAAAACGTTTGTAATTATTTTAAATAGTTCAAAATTAGTTCAAGATTTTCTACATATTTGATGGCCAAGAAGAAGCACGAAGCCGAAAGGCTACAACAGTTTCTATCTAACTACACACATTCACTACAACTCCCACAAGCTGTAGCCTACAATATATCTCTCTTTCGACAGCATACTGGATGAATTTATGTTTTATTTTTTGCATTTAAAAAAAGTAGCCTACTGGTTGGCAACGTTCAGTCTAAAACAACAACACGCGTAATCTAATATAAAACACAGAAAACGGCCTGTATCCCCAACCACTGGCTCTGGGCCCCTCTCTCCCCAGATCGCATATGAACACGTAATAAATCATGTCAAAAAGGTTTAGAATTAGAAGAAACTGCGGTGCGCCACTGTTCTCTGCTCGACCAGGCACTCTCCAGTATTCTAACAAAAATGTGGGGGTTGTAGTTCAAATTAGACTTTTCTAATTTTCGGTGGTGTCTTACTTCTTGAGTGTCAAATATTTTGATTAAAGACATCGGGTGTGAGTAAATGAATTCACAAATACGAATATAATTGATATATATCTTAAATTAGCGCTTTTCAAGAATTTGATGATATAATCTTGAAGCCCATTCAAGAGATTATGGGACATGATACGGAAGTAAAGCGGACGGGGCGGTTACTTTCACGGGGTATTAATTTCACCCCTTTTTATGAAGTCAATGCACTGCAAATAGATGTGACACTATTTCATCAAATCAATTGGCCTTTTATCGTTTTATTGAGGGGATACAGTGTTGCCAGATCCAGTTTAAATTTCTAACCCAATGACCCCTGAAAACCTGCCCACAAGGCCTGAAACCTAGACAAAACATTTTTTTATTGGCAGCAAGGGAGGAGTTGCCACATTTATCCATGAAACCCTTTTTCCATGAAACCCTTTTTCCATAACGTTATCGAGCGAATTAAGAAGGAATATCTAGTCATTTTAAATGAAGAAAGCTAAGAAGCAAAATTTGGTTTTCCATCAAAATAATAATTGTTGGAAGTTATTGCGAGATAAAAGGTAATATGTTGCAAGAGACAAGGTAATTTGCCCTTATTAAACTCTCCAGATAATTTTCCATCACTGGATGTCGATTTAACTTGTTCTGACTGCAATGATTGAACAATAAGACCCTAGGAGCTATTCTAATTACATTGTTAACCAGATTATGTCCAAAAGAACAGCCCTTAGCTGTGGTATGTTGTCCAAATACCATAGTAAAAAGTGAGAAAAAAATGGTAATTCCCATGGTACACAATCTGATATAACATGGCTTTCAACCAATCAGGCTCACACCACCCAGTTTACACTACCGTTCAAAAGTTCGAGATCTTCAGTTTCTTGGCAATTTCTCGCATGGAATAGCCTTAATTTCTCAGAACAAGAATAGAGTGATGAGTTTCAGAAAAAGTTATTTGTTTCTGGCCATTTTGAGCCTGTAATCGAACCCACAAATGCTGATGCTCCAGATACTCAACTGGTCTAAAGAAGGCCAGTTTTATTACTTCTTTAATCAGCACAACAGTTTTCAGCTGTGCTAACATCATTGCAAAAAAGGTTTTCTAATGATCAATTAGCCTTTTAAAATGATAAACTTGGATTAGCTAACACAACATGCCATTGGAACACAGGAGTGATGGTTGCTGATAATGGGCCTCTGTGCGCCTATGTAGATATTCCATAAAAAAATCTGCTGTTTCCAGCTACAATAGTAATTTACAACATTAGCAATGTACACTGTATTTCTGATCAATTTGATGTTATTTTATTTAAATGTGGATTGGGAACCATATTTAGGTAGCCTGTTTTGTATTGTGGAGTGTAGGTGATAATTCCTGTTTCCTGTGTTTGTGTTCACGTTACGGGACTGTTTCGTCTTCGTTCATTTTGTCGGTTTATTGTTTTTGTTCGTTGTTTAAGTATTCTATTAAAATGGATAATCATCACACTGCATTTTGGTCCTCCTCTCTTTCGCCCGGCGAAGAACGTTACAGAATCACCCACCACCAAAGGACCAAGCAGCGTGGTAACGGGCAGCAGCAGCGGCGGCAGCGATACTTGGAGAACTGGACTTGGGTGGAGATTCTGGACGGCAAGGGACCATGGGCACAGGCTGGAGAATATCGCCGCCCCAAGGCTGCGGTATGAGGAAGCAGCACGGCAGCGCGGCTGGCAGCCCGAGAGGCAGCCCCAAAAAATGAATGGGAAGGGGCACATGGGCAGTGTGGCGAAGGCAGGTAGGAGATCTGCGCCAACTTCCCGCGCTTACCAGAGAGAGAGGGGGACCGGGCAGGCACCGTGTTATGCCGTGAGGCGCATGTGCACAGCCCGGTGCGGCACATTGCAGCGCCTCGTATCGGCGGGCTAGAGTGGGCATCGAGCCAGGTGCCATGAAGCCGGCTCAGCTCATCTGGTCTCCAGTGCGTCTCCTCGGGCTGGTGTACATGGCACCAGCCTTACGCATGGTGTCCCCGGTTCGCCAGCACAGCCCAGTGCGGGCTATTCCACCTCACCGCACTGGTCTGACTACGGGGAGCATTCAACCAGGTAATGTTGGGCAGGCTCGGTGCTCGAGACCTCCTGTGCGCTTTCACGGTCCGGTCTATCCGGTGCCACCTCCACGTATCAGCCCTCCGGTGGCAGCCCCCCGCACCAGGCTGTCTCTCCGTCTACTCCCTACAGGTGCTCCCGTCTGTCCAGTGCTGTCAGAGCCTTCCTCCTCTCCAGCGCTGCCAGAGCCTCCCGTCTGTCCTGAGCTGCCAGAGCCTCCCGTCTGTCCTGAGCTGCCAGAGCCGCCAGTCTGTCCTGAGCTGCCAGAGCCGCCAGTCTGTCCTGAGCTGCCAGAGCCGCCAGTCTGTCCTTAGCTGCCAGAGCCGCCAGTCTGTCCTGAGTCGTCAGTCAGCCGGGAGCTGCCAGAGCCGTCAGTCAGCCGGGAGCTGCCAGAGCCGTCAGTCAGCAGGGAGCTGCCAGAGCCGTCAGTCCGCCGGGAGCTGCCAGAGCCATCAGTCCGCCGGGAGCTGCCAGAGCCGTCAGTCAGCTGGGAGCTGCCAGAGCCGTCAGTCAGCCGGGAGCTGCCAGAGCCATCCGTCACGTCGGCGCTGCCAGAATCGCTCTTCAGTCCGGAGATGCCCTTCCTTCCGGAGCTGCCCTTCGGTCCTGAGCTGCCCCTCGGTCCTGAGCTGCCCCTCGGTCCTGAGCTGCCCCTCGGTCCTGAGCTGCCCCTCGGTCTTGAGCTGCCCCTCGGTCCTGAGCTGCCCCTCGGTCCGGAGCTGCCCCTTCGTCCGGAGCTGCCCCTCAGTCCATGCGTCCCTCAGTCCAGATATTAAATGTGGAGAATGATACATTTGTGATTGAACTGTGACCATGATCACAATTGAAATTTTGGAAATCAACAGGGTACAGGTTGAGCACAAATCAAGTCTAAGTGTAAAATTTGAAGACATAATAGAGACATATTTTAAGAATGAGGAACATACACAGCTCCCGGAGAACTGGCAGAGCAACACTGACATAACAGTCCAAAACCTGAAGGAGGAACTTATTGATGATACACAGAAGCAATGTGAGGAATTGCTAAACATTATACAACAGGTGGGTCTAATCCTAAATGCTGATTGGTCTATTCCACAAGTTACCACAGGCTAAATCTATGACATTAAAATGCCTATTTACTCTGTTCCATCTGACTGCGCAATCCCCTGTCTCATCAGCCCAGCCAAGCAATTTATCAACTTGATTTCCACTATAAAAAGCATCTAGACATTATCTCACATTTCTTTTAAACAAACATTTCGTTAACAGCAGAGATTTGAATAAACCTTGCTGTCTGTCTGAAACATTTGTTTTAATATTCAAATTCAACATCAAATATATTTTTATTTGTCACATGTGCTGAATACAGCAGTTGTAGAGCTTACAGTGAAATGCTTACTTACTAGCCCTTAACCAACAATGCAGTTTTAAGAAAAATACCTCAAAAATCAAAGTAACAAATAATTAAAGAGCAGCAGTAAAATAACAATAGCGAGGCTATATACAGGGGGTACCGGTACAGAGTCAATGTGCGGGGGCACCGGTTAGTCGAGGTAATTGAGGTAATATGTACTGTACATGTAGGTAGAGTTATTAAAGTGACTGTGCATAGATATTAACAGAGAGTAGCAGCAGCGTAAAAGGGGGGGCATTGCAAATAGTCTGGGTAGCCATTTGATTAGATGTTCAGGAGTCTTATGGCTTGGGGGTAGAAGCTGTTTCGAAGCCTCTTGGACCTAAACTTGGCGCTCGCGGTAGAAGAGAGAACAGTCTATGACTAGGGTGTCTGGAGTCTTCGACAATTTTTAGGGCCTTCCTCTGACACCTCCTGGTATAGAGGTCCTGGATGGCAGGAAGCTTGGGTCAGTGATGTACTGGGCCGTACGCACTATCCTCTGTAGTGCCTTGTGGTCAGAGGCCGAGCAGTTGCCATACCAGGCAGTGATGCAACCCGTCAGGATGCTCTCGATGGTGCAGCAGTAGAACCTTTTGAGGATCTAAGGACCCATGCCAAATCTTTTCAGTCTCCTTAGAAGAATAGGTTTTGTCGTGCTGTGTGCTTGGACCATGTTAGTTTGTTGGTGATGTGGACACCAAGGAACATGAAGCTCTAAACCTGCTCCATTACAGCCCCGTCGGTGAGCATGGGGGTGTTCTCAGTCCTCCTTTTCTTGTAGTCCACAATCATCTCTTTTGTCTTAATCACGTTGAGGGAGAGGTTGTTGTCCTGGCACAATACAACCAGGTCTCTGACCTCTTCCCTATAGTCTGCCTCGTCGTTGTCGGTGATCAGGCCTACCACTGTTGTGTCATCTGCAAACTTAATGTCACGACTTCCACCGAAGTTGTTCCCTCTCCTTGTTCGGGCGTAGTTCGGCGGTCGACGTCACCGGCTTTCTAGCCGCCACAGATCCATGTTTAATTTTTCCATTTGTTTTGTCTGTTTACACACCTGGTTCTCATCTCATAATTATGTTCCTTATTTAACCCTCTGGTTTCCCTTTCTGTTCTGTGCGTGATTGTATTTCGTGTATTCCGGTGTGTTGTATTGTCAGGAAGTCCAGGATCCAGTTGCAGGTGTCCCATAGTAATGAACGTGTCGGGAGTTGGGATGAGACATACAGGCAGGCAGCGTTTCCCAGCCAGTCGAAATCATGAATCAACTGGCATAATTTTTATGAATATATACAAAGAAATGTAAATTGAAAAAAGGTCAAACGAAATGAAGTGCAGCTAATTTGCAGTCTTTCCAGCTTCAGTTTGAAGTGATTGTGTTTGCTGTGTTGTTGGCTAGCTCCTCTGAACAACATTGTTTTGACGTGTGAGAAAATGTTCTATGCCAGGCGAAATCGCACCTCAGCTCATTGTTATGGATGTATCCAAATAAATGTCACTAGAAAACTGCTTAAACAAATGCAAATGTGGCTACTTTGCTATTATTCTGGCTGCTCTTTTTGACGTGACTGTAAGTTAGCAATAACTGTTTAACTGTTTAAGACGGTCCCCTTTTCTAATAGAGGCCGGAATATGATCAATACCCATAGCTTGTAGGGAGGCAGGGTTGCCATGGTGTAAGGACTTGTAGTGCCTTGCCATGGAGTATTACGTCAAGCATTTCATTAACTGCAAAACCACTCATGTCATCTATAGATTGGAATGTCCACAGTGCAAGGTGTTCTACATTGGACGGACAAAGAGACGCCTTCAAGACCGCTTAGTGGAACACAAGTACGCTGTACGGGTAGGCAATGAAGACTACCCCATGGCAAGGTACTACAAATCCGTACACCATGGCAACCGTGCCTCCCTACTAGCTATGGGTATTGATCATATTCCGGCCTCTATTAGAAAAGGGTACCTTCTTAAACAGTTAAACCAAAGGGAAAGTTTTGGGATTTACAAACTACAGGCCACTAAATACCCTGGTTTAAATGAAGATATGGATTTCTCACCCTTCCTGTAGGGTCGTGATAGGTCCATTTGCTGCCATCTAGTGGACATTTTGATCAATTGCCCTTAGACTGTTGTTGTTCATGTTTTGCTGTGTTCTAGTGTACTATGGAATATATTGTTTTCTTATTCTTGACACTTCTCCCAGTCATATTAAAGGTTAGAACTACCTTTCTAAGTGTCCTGATACTTCTAGCTTGGAGCTGTATTTTTATGATAACATAGCTACAGTATTTCACTTTTTGATGTGTATAGTATTGCTTACTAGGTGTGTCCAATCAATTTTGTAACCACTCCCTCTTCTAATTAGGGCAAAGCTGTCCACTAAGCTGGTTGTTTGGAAAAGCTGTTCAAAAGAGGACATTGTATTCTTTTTTTGTACTCCCTGACGAAGGCCATGTAGCTGAAACACGTCCGATTTTTAAAAACTTTGTTTCTATTGAACATGCCATACTAATAAAGGCATTTTAATTAATTATATGAAGAGTGCCTTGGTCCTCCTTTCTTTTTGATTACCAATTTACCAAAGAGCACCTTCTGTCTATCAAAATGTACTATTGTGTACCTTAGTAGCGCTTCCCTTCCTCTTTCTGCTACCAAATACTAATTGAGTGTATGTAAACTTCTGACCCACTGGGAATGTGATGAAAGAAAGAAATGCTGAAATAAATAATTCCCTACTATTATTCTGACATTTCACATTCTTAAAATAAAATGGTGATCCTAACTGACCTAAGACAGGGAATTTTTTACTAGGATTAAATGTCAGGAATTGTGAAAAACTGAGTTTAAATGTATTGGCTGAGGTGTATGTAAACTTCCGACTTCAACTGTATATCTGCCTTGTTAGGGAGATTAAGTATCATACATAATGTGTTATGTAGTCAAAAAAGTGTGTTATTGCTGAAAATACTGTGTTTACGTGATGACACATCTTCACTATTTACTTTAAAGTGACAGAATTAGGGCCATAAATATTCAAGTGTACTTCATCAGAAACATTCTACTCCCATTCCAGTTTACTACATAATGATATTACATGTCCTTAGACTTGGCTAGGTGCACATCTAATGTACTTCTATGTTCATCCTTAATACTGTATGAATCTTTTTACACTATGTTTAGAATTGGGATTTAAAAAAAAATGCTTATTGTCATGTTATGAATCGTATTTATTACCTCACCCACAAGCATGTGGGGCTGCAGAGTTTTAAACTTTGAATGTTGGAGAAGGAACAAGGACTTTTTGTCTGTTGACCTCACAACAGCAACCACCACCTCACAATTGTTTCTTCGCCACAGAGCTGTGACCTGCAATATGCAAATGTTACACATTTAGAAGAGTCATTGTCCTCTTAAATATGAACTGAAAACAAACTATCACAATCCTTTAACATTTGAAAAAAAACAACATTGTCACTTTTTGCTTGTATGTTATCTTTCCTGTCCTCTAGAGTCTCTGCCTCACCTTCTGTCTCTGGAGTAATGATCTAGTTAGTGTTGACTGAATTTCTGGCCATCATCAATATTTCCCTTTCCCATTGTCATCTTTATTTGGGAAAATTAGCTGTGGCGCATGTATATTGTCAAGGCTTAAATACTATGGACTTAAATAGCCAATAAAAATATGTTCAAAAGCTTTTGTTGTTGTCAATAGGTAGGTAAAGGTGCAGCAGGGTTAAACGGTTGTCATGTTAGCACCCACTATCTAGTTCTAGTTGCTTATTACAATACATTAAAATATGAAAACAGATAATCACGATATGAAAAATCCACCCTGCACAAAAACACTTATTTGTAAGAACTTACTATTAATACTTTTTCATTTTCAACAAAACAATTTTACGGGACAGTAAATGAATTACAATGTCGTCTTTGAAATAAAGGCTGTGAAAGGCAGACTGGACTCTTGAGGCAGAGAGCTGGGTGACAAATGCAAATATTAAACAAACTGGTAAACGTATGCTTTAGACTAACAACAACCAGCTTTAGTGGACAACATGGAAACTAATGTCACAGTACCATGCAGCGGTATGCCAACGACAAATGACAGTTATACGCATTTCCAAACAAATGTGGACCAAAACATGACATCAACTATTACAAACATGAAGTATTGCATGGAGTACATAAGGACGACCAGTGTACAAGCAAACATAACTTTATTTACTGTGTTAGAGGCCAATGAGTGCGGTACATCTGGCCCAGAACCAGGTTATTCTCCAGTGCTGTGACCCTCATCAAAAGAAAAGTCCTGAAAATAGTGATGACTCTGTCACTACAACAGCATCCCCCTCGACTGTCCATGTCCCACAGCTGACTTAACATTCATTGTACTGAGCTGTAGGATTTCTTTATTAACATACAGCTGTGAAAGTATTCTTCAGCTCTCGACAAGGTTTTTATGCTGCAAAGTCTAAATAAACAGAACTAGTTAGTAGTATACATTTATGTACCAGGGAAAACAAGGCTTTGACTTGAAATGACTTACCAGATTCACAAAAAAAAAGCTAAGTCTTTGATATTTCAACATAGCAAGGACAAAAAAAAAAACGCTTTTAGACCTGCAAGCTACAAGCTAAGGCGGCTGTGGATATGGGAATCTCAGTTGTCATGGATCTGGGGGCGTCTACAGCTTGGAGGGCTCTCATGTTTCTTGGAGTTTAGACAAATGGTAGAAGGTGAGAGGGTGTTATGACCCCCGATTGGGGTGGCGTGGTGCTTATAACATAATGACAACTGTCTGGAGCTAGACTGAAAAGGCATCAATACCGTCCACTCAGAAGGACCTGAGAAAGAAAGAAACCAAAGACAACATTTTATGCCCGACCATAAGACTTACCAAAATGATACCATTGACTCTGAATTTCAACAGTTACACAGTCACTGACTATCCTATTGAAGCTTGAGGACTGTTAGAAATGAGCCTAGGGACCATGGAATATCCTGCGTTGTGAGATTGTCATGTCCTGGAAGGGTTTGAGGGTACAAGGGGGTCAGACAGATAATAGTAATCACTGTTAACTGCTCTGTCAGTCAGATACTCTCTTTTTTCTCCAAATGACTTCTGAGTATGGGTGTCCACTGTACAGCAATGTCCACACCTACTGGGTCTCAGGCTTACAGATTTAAGTCTAATAGCATGAGGTGAAAGTAGACAAACATCAGAGTGTGTGATATGAAGGCTTAGTCAGTGGACATTCTGAACCTTGTTTGAAGTCATTAGGTCACATGACCAAGGAGCTATTGAAATTTTACATTTGGGAAAATTAATGTAACATCATGTGAGATGAAAATGGGCAAACTAAAGAGAGTGCAATGTGTAGTTCCACTGATTAGACATTCTGAATCTTGTTTGAAGTCATTAGGTCACATGACCAAGGAGCTATTGAAATTTGACATTTGGAAAAATTCATGTAAAATCATGTGAGATGAAAATGGACAAACTAAAGAGTTTGTAAAAAAAGAAGGGTAGTCAGTGGACATTCTGAACCTTGTTTGAAGTCAGTCGGTCATATGACCAATGAGCTATTGAAATTCAAATATGTAAATAAATAATTTAAAATAGTGCGAGATGTAAATCAACAAAAAAAAGTATGTACAATGTGTGTCTATGCCATCGGGTTTGAAAGTTTGAGGAGTAATGGTTAAAGAGCTATTGAAATTTGAAAATTTTGATTTGTCACTCTGTTTACCTCCCTAACTGCTGTTGGTAGACATAAGGAAAACTACAGGCGAATATCCGTCGAATTTCCAACCTGAATCTGCCTTTACCTCGATGTTCACAACTCGGCAAAAAAATGTAAATCTCAGAAGAAGATGTAAACACCATTGAGAAAGAATCTTGAAGAAATGAGACGAGGAAATGAAAAGAAAGACAGAAGCCAAGTTTCCATCCAGTTTTTATGTGAGTAAATTCATACCGTCTAAAATAAATACTGAAACCACGTTTCCATCCACCGTTTTTATGTGAGTAAATTCATGCAGTCTAAAATAAAATCAAGACAGCTGTGATGGAAACAGGAAGTTTCAGAACAATTTTATAAATGCCAACAGATCATTTGTTCGTTCGACATGGTGGGACCTTTTTGTGTCTGTATTATGTATTATGCAAGAAATGGCAGTAGAAACGCCTTTATGCGCAATTATTTATATAACAGCAAACATATTGAAGCAAACTTGGACTCATAACAATCTCACCAAGTAGACTAGCCTACCTGGCCTCACAGCCTACCCGCACTGTACCTGCAAGCTGTTGGCCAGTGCACACGTGCCAAGACCAGAGTAGGTACATTTGCTATTTAACGCAACAGTTTTTGTAACAAAGCTATCCGTAGAGTTGGAAATGCGATGGAAACACATTGGTCCTCCCACTACGACTCGTCAGGAAAGCATGCCGTTTATTAGGCTACAGATGAAATAAGTGATGAACTTCACAGGATGATGAAAGTGCAAGGTGATGAGCTTGATGGTACTTTCCAATACATATTGAGGGTATTTTTCTGGTGACATGGAAAGGATAATGGCCTAAATTTCTAAATTATCATTTTGATTAAGGATTTCAAGTGTAGCCTATTCCGAATTGTTAAAAAACCCTGTCCATCGGAAATGCACGATGCAGAATTTCAGAATAAGTTACAAATGCATGTTTATCTAAAATATATAGGCCTACGGAGAACCCTGATCTGCCAATGGGGTTTGAGTTTACATGAGGGTATCCAACTAGTTTGTATGGCATAACTGTATTGGTTGTCAGTGGAGTGAAGGGCACCTCTGGATACAGCGGATTCAGCACCATGGACCGAACACCCAGCGGTTGGCTACCCACACATCCACAGACAATACAGTCTCTAGCGCTACGATTGCGAGAGCGACATAGCAGAAACAGCAGCCTACAGCGTGGACCAATAGGATGGCTGCATATCAGGTTCACAGCCAACCCGAGTATCCGCAGATGCCTGCATCAAAGCGTCGAGATTTTTGCTGGGTTGCTTAAGGATAAGCCCTCTATTTTTAGAATCTGTTGTATACATTTTATCGTTTTATTTTCAATGTTTAAATCTTCATTTTCTTCCTTCTCGACTTTCCCTACGGCGTGTTTGAGAGAAACACCCCCCTCTGTCTGCTTCATCGCGAGGACTGCGATAACAGCCGTGCTATTGATTTTTGCTCTTCAATGGAATACATTTTTACTCTAATAGCGAGTGTTAACAATACATTTCGCATCTGCTGTGTGCCGGTATTGCCCTCTATGAGAAAGAGACTATTCCATTACTCTTAGCTGAAGATTGAGACACCACACATAGACACAACAAGAACCGGGAAACGTTCATCCATAGAGCGCTCAGTTCCATAGCGCCTTGTCTTGCTCCCCCCTAGATACCCCAGGACCGTGGACAGCGCTTGTGCCAGTGGCCGCAGCTCGGTGTGAAAAACAACTATTAGGCCTATCGGTTAATCACAATCATAACATGATACTCAAGAATTGACTACAAGTAAAGATTACAAGCCGTGGTTCTATATGGATTAAACCAGAAGACTCTACTGATTTGAAGGTAAGACGTGGCTTTATGAGCAGTTGTTATTCTGCAGCTTGTGTCAGCATCATTATCAAGTGTTTTAATCAACATGCTATAAACAATACAGTATATTCGGTGTCTTTATCATTGCACTGCATTTGTTTTTATTGGGTACAATTAAGCAACCATTTTAAAATTACAGTGAGATTTGGTTGCTTGCATTCCATATCTTGGTAACTGAGAGAGAACATGTCTTCAATAATGGGTCATGTGTCATCAATAAACAATATTTATCAATATCCCAAATAAAAAAATAAGTAACATCAACAACTGTACCATATATGTCTATATCAAAGCTGTCTTGTGCTAAAGTGGATGGTGTTTTCATTCAAGGCTTCCATTTTGAAGCTAAGATGGATGCTTGCGCACATTTCTTTATCATGCTTCGGTGGCCTTATCCTGCTCCTTATATAAAACTCATAGTAATGATGTAATGTTTTGCCTGGTTAGATTCATTCAAATTCGCATTCGAAATTAGAGATATGGAACATAATCCATCTTATAAATGATATTAACATCACGATTGATATGAATATTGAACAAATACTAATTTCAAAATTGTATAGTGAATGCTGCGAGATTTGGCCGTTATGAATGAACTGTCTCTGGGATGTTTTATATAGTCCAAGGTCTATTCATTCATCTGTGACTAACACACACAAAAAACATGCAACTATGAATCTCCTGTAAACACAGGCTATTTAAGAAACGGGATAATTATTCATAGGCCAATTAACACACACACAAGGAACTGATTGATTAATCTAAACCAAGCTGTAAAGGAATTTGATTTGGTTATAAATTGGACATTTTGATTACTTCAGTTTTAAAGATAGGAAGTCAGATTTGCGTCTGATGTATGTCAACCGAACAAACTAAAAACTATGTGTTTGAAATAAACACGAAATATGAATACTATTCAAATGTAATATATAATATATCTAATGCCTTCCAATTAATACAAATAATACAAAATACTTGACCTCCTGCATTTTCCAAGATCAACAGTTGTTGTTTTAATAACTGTTGAAAATGCATTGATTGTTTTGCGATGCACAAAACGCTGTAGCATACTACTTTGTAATGCACTATCTCTTCTGTTTATTGACAGGTACCATTTCCCCTCTCAGAGAACAAGCATCTTTGGTTCTTCCCATTAAAATCACTTTTGTCAGATCCCTCAGAGAAGAGAACCAACACTCCATCCATAGCTCTCTACCCCAGAGGAACCATGGGTACTGTACTGTCCCTCTCCCCCAGCTACCGGAAGGCGGCCCTGTTCGAGGATGGCCCGGCCACTGTGGGCCATTACACGGCCGTCCAGAACAGCAAGAACTCCAAGGACGCCAAGAGCCTCAAGCGCCAGTCCCTCATCAGCGTGTTGCCATGGAAACGCATTGTGGCGGTATCGGCCAAACGGAAAGGTTCCAAAAAGCTCCCACCCGACGACGGGCAGAAGGTCAGCACTGAGCACACCATCACCAACAGCCAGAAGCTGAAAAAGTCCCAGTCCTGCGCCAACTTGTCCTCTTTCACCACGCAGGAACCCACCATAGCTGCCACCATCCCCACCTCCAAGACCGTCTCCAACGTGGCCGCAGCCACCAAGAAGAACTCGCTGACCGGTTCCACTGGGGGCCAGGCAACAAACGCAGGCACGCCCAAGCGGGTGATCGTCCAGGCCTCCACCAGCGAGCTAATGCGTAGTTTGGGTGAGTTCCTGTGCCGGCGCTGCTACCGGCTGAAGCGCCTGTCGCCCACCGACCCGGTGCTGTGGCTGCGAAGCGTGGACCGCTCCCTCCTCCTCCAGGGCTGGCAGGACCAGGGCTTCATCACCCCGGCCAACGTGGTCTTCCTCTACATGCTGTGCCGCGATGTGGTCTCCTCCGAGGTGGCCAGCGAGAGGGAGCTGCAAGCCTCTCTGCTCACCTGCCTCTACCTGTCCTACTCCTATATGGGCAACGAGATCTCCTACCCACTCAAGCCCTTCCTGGTGGAGGCTGAGAAGGAGGCCTTTTGGGACCGCTGCCTGGAAATCATCAACCGCATGAGTGGCAAGATGCTGCAGATCAACTCTGACCCGCACTACTTCACCCAGGTGTTCGCCGACCTCAAAAACGAGAGCAAGAAGGAGGAAGAGAAGACAAGGTTGTTGATAGGCCTCGACCGATAAGAGGAACCGTGGGAAGATGGTAAAGGGAGGATCAGGGGAGAAGTGGGACGGGTGGGATGTGGATAGGGTCAGGGTGGCACGCACGACTACAAAAAGAACACAAGTGTTGTCTGGTGTTCCCATCTTGTATTAGTAGGAAATTGATATAGCTGGAGGCCCATAATGGCCAATCAGGAGGCTCTGGTGTCATATATCATGTTAACAAGGCCAATGTTTGGGCATTATAGTACTTACAGACAATCACACAGATAAAATTACTGATAACCTTTATGTTGAGTGAACAGTAAAACACTGCCTTCAGGACATTTGATAACAGAGATGCAGCTTGGTCTAGGGCTGGACACATATTACATATTACTTCAACAGCAGCCAAACCTGACAAGATTACATTGATAGAAAATGATGACCCCTCACAAACCCAAAACAGGTAATCAAATGTCAGTGACTTGAGTAAAAAAAAGAATGGCTGAGTAAAAGACAGATACATTTTATGTGTCCAGATTTAGAGTCAAGAGAATCACTTTAGGGACTTCAGAAAGCTGTGAGGCCACTGCATCTCTTTCCCCCTCTCGAAGCTGCATCGGCATCCTTACTGACCCTAAATATTAACACAGGCAGTGGAAACACCAGACAACCTCACTGTAGTAAAGTGAAGTTTGTGTACTGTACATACTTGGGGGGGGGGGTCGACGAATAAACTATAAGAGAGTCATTAAAGCAACCAAAAGCAGAGCTAAGGAGAGGATCCGTGTGGATTCACCAAGGCAATGTGGGGGCACAAGAAACATCATGATTCCACTACGCATGTGATCACGTTCCATGTCATCACGTGTCCCCTCAAGACCTCACGTCTTCACACGTCCTCTCAAGTCTTCTCACGTCCTCATTTCCTAATGTCCTCCAAACAATCACCAATTGCCAATGCCCCCTACCTCACCACCAACAATAGCCTGCCCAAGTCTACCCCCACAACATTTCACTTCTTCCCACAACAAGCATGCCTGGTTTTATTTCACCATTTACAGATAAGAGTGGAACATTGCCAAACCTCATCCCCCACCACAGTCCTGATTTGTGTTTTGGTGTGGAGAGGAGACTAGAAAGTGATATGGAATGCCAGTAGAACATGCTGCTGAGTTGATTGACTTACAAAACAAAACTAGTCGAGAACTACAGGAGGCTATTATTGTGGCACTTCATGTGATGTGTCCACCTGCTTGGTTTCCATTGAGGACAGAACAAAATGGATTCTCCATTCAGTCATCACCCTTAAAGAGACGCTTCCCTCCCCACTGATGGTTATTTATGTAACGACTTGTGTTGACATGCATGTGTGCTTCTATGGGTTCCTAGCATGCTGCTTTGTGTTCGCACACCACGGCTACGTCCTAAGTGGCGCCTTATTTCCTATGTAATGGGCTTCTCTGGCCAAAAGTAGTGCACTACATAGGGAATGGCATGCCATTTGGGACATACCCCCACATTATTTTAGACTGAGAGCAGTATGCTGCAATGCTGCCCTTACCTTAAATAATGATGATATTATGATTACTGATTAAGTCTTTGTTTTGATGAAAACCCACCTCCTGCAAGGTTGGTATTTCGAGAGTCCTGTGTCATATCGTTCTGAAGATTAGGATTTATAAAAACAACAACCCAAGTCTTGGATCATCATGCAGAACAAGAAAGACTTCTTCATGCAATCATCCTATACATTTCATTAGTTACTATTATATTATTGTGTATGTATGTTGGAGTTGACAGAGCCAGTGACTTGTGTTCTACCAATGTAACTCAGTGGCCACATGTAACAAGAGAAATAGGAATTATCTGTCCATTTCAGAATCTCCACTGACTTGGCTATGTAGCTCTCAATTTAAACTGCCATTGATATTATCAACGGTCTCAAACCTAATGAAAAATCTGCATATGAAAATCAGATTGCAGAGCCAGCGTACTTGTTCATCCTGTATGATATGTTTGGGATGGATTGGACGGAAGGTAGCTGATGTATAACTTTCAGATAAAATTGGAATTATAATTATCAAGACATTTTCTTTGCTGTTGCTGTTCAACTCAGCGAAGGGCAAGTTGCAAAGAACAGAGGGAAGGAAACAAATGTTTGGAATGGAACACCCAGCCTGTTTGGAATGGAACACCCAGTCTGTTTGGAATGGAACACCCAGCCTGTTTGGAATGAAACACCCCAGCCTGTTTGGAATAGAACATCTGTCCTGTATGGAATGGAACACTCAGCCTGTTTGGAATGGAACACCCAGCCTGTTTGGAATGGAACACCCAGCCTGTTTGGAATAGAACATCCATCCTGTATGGAATGGAACACTCAGCCTGTTTGGAATGGAACACCCAGCCTGTTTGGAATGGAACACCCAGCCTGTTTGGAATAGAACATCTGTCCTGTATGGAATGGAACACTCAGCCTGTTTGGAATGGAACACAGCCTGGGACTCTATGGAACTCTATGGAGAGGGGTGAAGTTCACCCTGTATCCTCTTCTTTCTTTGACTAAGTCATAACTATGTGCCATGTTTTCACTTGCAACACAAACAAGACAACACATTTGTACAATACAAAGTTAATGGGGTTATTCAATTTTTTTCCCCTTTTCATTTGTGAATCATATTGTGTGCAACTTTGTTGAACAATTAAAGTCAAAATAGTATTATTGGAGTAAAGATGAGGCAATCTGTGACTAATGTATGTGGATGTATGACTATGTATGTGAGTGAGACTTTATATTAAAAAAAATACATTTGCAAGCCTTTTGAAATGTTCTGTTTCTTTGTGACTGATCTTGTGAATGAATGTTGAACATTGAGGCAATAGGAACTCCATCTTACACAGATAGACTTGGTGGAATTTTCATTGTATTGGATAGACCAATCCTGTCCCAGGGACCTCACAATATAAATCCATAATGCAGACAGGCCAAATACTTTCCACCTCCTAGCCATATAAAGCACTGTATAAACAATATGAGAGGAAATCCCTTCATCTGTAGGCCTGTTGTTCTGCCCCTGAGCAAGGCAGTTAACCCACTGTTCCCCAGGGCCCCGAAGACGTGGATGTCGATTTTGGTAGCCCCGCGCACCTATCTGATTCAAAGGAGTTGGGTTAAATGCGGAAGACACATATCAGTTGAATGGATTCAATTGTACAACTGACTAGGTATCTCCCTTCCCCTTTCCATGGATGCCCCCCCCCCCCCCCCCCCCCCCCCCGTAAAAAGAACTTCACTTCCCATGAGCCTGCGCTACCCAGTCTAGCCACAACGAGGCAGTAGAGAGTTGCTGCTCGTCATAAGGAATGCTGAGCAACCTGCAGCTTGGAGATTTGAGAGGATAGATACCGTATCTAATTACGATCATGGACCTTGCTTCACCTTTCCATATGATAGGCTGGGTGGAATTTTGAATAAGAGAGGATTAGGTTGCTTAATATGTCTGCCAAACTATAACCTATGTCTGCTGTGAGGCTGCTGAGGTAGCCTCTACTATCCATGGCAGGCCGACTTGAGATGACTACATTGCAGTCGAACTGCGGAGAATCACAGATCTACAAATAACCTTGCCTTCCAAATAACTACTCACTATGTGATTAAGATTAGCAATTTTGCACCTTGTCTCGCTCAAAGGGAACCCCCTTAAAAACAATGAGAGCGCTTTGCCTTGCTCAAACGCTAATCTGCAGCGGGGTGGATAACTGCAGTGCCGTATGGCCTCGGAATTGGTGGAGTGTTTAGGATGAGCTGTCCACGGTTGGTGGTACTGAACGGGCAGCTAGCTGTTTGTACGTGTGAGGACCGCTGTCCCTGGTCCTGACCAATGTAGTGGCGCTGCCTGCAGAGCTGAAATTACCGCCTTCGCAAGATACCACACACCCAGCACAGTTTAGAATCAGGATTCTAGCTGCTTATTCACAATTGCAGATCATAATATCAATCTATAAACTACATTGTGTCAATCTATAAACTACATCTATAAACTCCAATAGCTACATTGTGTGCGTAATTCGTTAGCACATATTATTTACTGGTAAACTAGGCTACATACAATGTCACGTTAAGGCCATAGTTTGGTTTAATAAAATAATTTTATTGAGAATCCTCAACATTAAACAGAGAATAGGCTACATGGATAATAGTGTGTGAGAGTGGGAGGGGACACACACATGGGATCAGGAGGAAGCCATTCCCTAAGATTGCCAGCCTATCCATCAATCGTGCAACGTGAGGGACGTTCATTGCAACGAGATCATTGACGAGGAAGAAGAACGTTAATCTAGGGCTTTCTCTGAATTCGGCCAATCAAAATCGAATGCGTTGTTCTCGTCTGTGTAGTAGCAGTGCGTGAAGCGTTGGTTGCTCCTGCGCAGCTAGATAGGTAGGATACAGTCCATCTGCCTCTCCGTCCGCTTTCAGTGCTGCCGCCTGCCATATTAATTACCATTCAGAGCTGCACCTCTGAACATCACCAAACTCGAAGATGGCGGCCCGGGTAAGATATTTTCTCGGTTGTTCAATATCTCTTTGTCGAAATAAACATTTTCTTTCGTTGTAAATAGAATACAATTCAGAGTGTGATGCATGGCTTCCAGATACGCGAAGGAAGGAGGTCGCCAGCTTTCAAATGGCAAGAATTTAGCTGCAGCAACGTCGCGCCTGAATGTCAAGTTCGACGTCCGCTCTGCTATTTCAATGCAGAATGTTTTTTTACGCCCTGGCATTCAGCTTGATAGGCACCCGCACAATCTGCTTTTGACGGGTCGCAGAAATAATCTATCTGTCTTGTAGAATCATCCTACAGTCAGCGCTAGGAAGCTATGGGCCTCTACAGCTAGCCACTGCATTAGCTGAGTGAATCGGTTGAAGCTATAATCCTGTATTTTACATGTCCTTTAGCCGACAGAATGCTTAAATGGGCAATTAAAACCTTTTATAGGATATCTGTGCAAAAAGTGCTTGTAATAATTTTGTGGAAAGCATATCACAGCAGCGCACGCATGCGTCCTTGTCCATAGCACGACCTCCTTGTCCATAACACGACCTATATACAGTAGCCTATGGCAGTTTTGTGAGTCCGTAGTATAATCTATGCTTTCTTGCATTGGAAAGCTATTTTTGTGCTATCTAGATCATGGTTGGGCAAACCCCCTTTTGTATGCCCACGGATCAATTTCCAAAAACATATTTTTTTTAAATGGGGGGGGGGGACTCAGTCAGGGTCAACTTACTGTTGAGAGTTAGAATGGTAGAAGAAACAAGGTGTAATTTCAACACGGGGTTGTGGATCATCAGTTGTTCCCTTGTTAGGCCTATGTCAGTCACTGACAGTCACTTCATTAGCCCCTGTCAGTTTGCATTTGTTTGGTAAATTAGTCTTGCCAGCTATCTAAAAGTGTAGTAATCATGGTCGAATTACCGACATGGTCTCCCCATTGATTTTGTTAGTCACTCTCACTCAGATATCATATTAAAAACTGCAAACATTTCTCTCCACTCTATGGCAAAATGTGTAGGATTGCACGAAATTAACTAAAACAAAAAAGGCCCCCACAAAAATAACCTATGGCCACCAAATTTCTTCGAGGCCTCCACCCCCATCAATGTTGCCTGTCCCTAATTAAGACGAAGCAGTGCATGACAAGCAACAACCTGTTGCCGATAGAGATGCATTCCAGCCAGGCAGCCACAACCTATAACAGGGGTAAACAACCCTGTTCCTGGAGTGCCGCAGGTATATATGCTATGCTCAACTTGAACAGACAGCACCTTGCTGATGCATTTCGTAGGTCAGCTTTGCCCTGCCTGGCCAGCTGATATGGAGTGATGCCAGTGTGCTGCCAAATTCCTATTGGAAATATCTTATATCACTGGATTTTAATCACAGGATGGAGCACAGTTTAGAGCTAGTCGACTGTCAATTTATGCACCGCACCTTGTATGTATGTAGGCCCATCACTATTGCTGATTGAAGCTCTTCTCCTGTCTCTCCCAGTTTAAAACCATTACATGTCGAGGAGATCTAAGCCCATTGAATTTACATAGCTCAAGGCAAAATTGTAATATAGGCGTGGCATAATAGCATGAGGTTTTCAAATCAAGGCCTATTCCATTGGTTGATGTTGTTGCCCGCCTGCATTATCCAAACTTGTATCCAGAAGACATCATTGGCAATACCCCTCTGTGGTTTGAGAATAAGGACTGAAAACCACGAGGATCACCTTGCCATTCTCAGTGGATTCTCTGTTGAAATATAGGCCTGTCTACAACAAGACAGCTTTGATTTGTCAGCAGGGACCGTGGGCACACAGACAAGACCAGAGGTGCAATTTGTCAAAGTCTGACTAGCGCTGTTGTGTTCTTTTTAAACATATCCGCCAGAGGTGTCTGTCATAAATTCCAGGGCCCTATGCACTGCTGAGTTACATGACAAGGCATTTTTTGGGTGAACCAAACATTTTCCCCTCCAGTGCTCTAGTGTAATGGCACGAATGAAATTACAAGACAGTATTGAACATGCAATCTTTACACTATGAAAATAACAGAAATTACATTATTTAACGATAGTATTGTACTCCTTCTTGCCGTTAAGTGTCAAGGCAATGATTAGCTGTTGTACATTAGTTTACTGGACTCGGCAGTTCGTTTCAGTCGACAGACTTGTTTAAGGCAGCTGATGATACATTTTTAGTCAGTCGCAAGGCATGAGTCAACTGTGTCCACTGGCATTGGTCTCCCTCCTTCCCTCACCCTTGCAGAGTGCACTGCACATTGTTGCTGGGCCTAGAGTGTCAGAGCTGCTGAGAGGGACATAGATGGTATCACAGACTGACAGCACACAGCGGACATTTTACAACAGAGGGAAATAGCCTACATGAATACCCCTCACAAAATGTTCTTACTAAGAGTGAAACATAAGAAAGGACGCAGAGTCACTATGAAGAGTAGACCTAGGGAATGTATACCGTAGATGGCTGTCAGAGAATAACCTTAGTTTGTGTACAGAACCAGTCAAAAGTTTGGACACACTACTTCAAGGGTTTTTCTTTATTTTGACTGTTTTCTACATTTTAGATAAATAGTGAAGACATCAAAACTATGAAATAACACATATGGAATCATGTAGTAAACAGAAAAGTGTTAAACAAATCAAAATACATTTTATATTTGAGATTCTTCAAAGTAGCCACCCTTTGCCTTAATGACAGCTTTGAACACTCTTGGGATTCTCTCAAGCAGCTTCATAAGGTAGTCAGCTTGTCACGCCCGACCTGAGTATTCTTTGTTTTCTTTATATATTTTGGTTAGGTCAGGGTGTGACATGGGTGATGTATGTGTTTTTGTACTGTCTAGGGTTTTTTGTAGGTTCATGGGGTTGTTTACCATCTAGGTGTTTATGTATGTCTGTGGTTGCCTAGATTGGTTATCAATTAGAGGCAGCTGTTCATCGTTGTCTCTAATTGGGAACCATATTTAGGCAGCCATCTTCTTTGGGTATTTCGTGGGTTATTGTCTATGTCTAGTTGCCTGTGTCTGCACTAGTAGTATTATAGCGTCACGTTCGTTTTGTATAGTTTGTTAAGTGACTATCTTTATTAAAAGTGTAATGTATGCTAATCACGCTGCGTTTTGGTCTCCTCCATGCGACGAACGTGACACAGCTGTAATACATGTGTGCCTTGTTAAAAGTTCATTTGTGGAATTTCTTTCCTTCCTCAATGCATTTGAGCCAATCAGTTGTTTTGTGACAAGGTATACAAAAGATAGCCATATATGGTAAAATACCAAGTCCATATTATGGCAAAAACAGCTAAAATAAGCAAAGACCCAGGGTTACCTCTGCTGCAGAGCATAAGATCAATAGAGTTACCAGCCTCAGATATTGCAGCCCAAATAAATGCTTCAAAGTTCAAGTAACAGACACATCTCAACATCAACTGTTCAGAGGAGACTGCGTGACTCAGGCCTTCATGGTCGAATTGCTGCAAAGAAACTACTACTAAAGGACACGAATAAAAAGAAGAGACTTGCTTGGGCCAAGAAACAGGAGCAATGGATATTAGACCGGTAGAAATCTGTCCTTTGATCTGAGATTGTCCAAATGTGAGATTTTTGGTTCTGTTTGTTAACCATTATTTTACCAGGTATATTGACAGAAAACACATATCTTGTACACCAAAGAGTTGCAGGGCAGAGGAGAAGAATGTGCCTATTTGAAAGTTATAACAAAATAAGTAGCTCACGACATGTTTCATTTTTGGAAAGTAGCTCTAACCACGGGTTCGATGCACACAGACCGCATAGACCACATGAGGAATGTGCACAGCACAATGACAAGAGAGAGGGATAGAGATTGTTTGGGGAAGTATGCCTAATCTACGTTGAAGAACTAGTAAAATGATAACTCTGCAGCATACTTAGGCAGGCTAGCTTAGCTTAGCTAAATAGGATGACTAAGGACAGTACAGTATGGAGAGAACAGAGATCATGTTGGCTGGCTGCTACTGCCTGAGCAGAGATGAGATGATGACTTTAAGGAATACAAATAATAAAGTCATCAAATAAAAGCTAAGTAATATACACAATTGAAATAGTTTATTATTTCATAGTAAATTCCTATTTTGTCTACCCAATGTCTACCCAATGTAGAACTGACGGAGACAATGGGATATTTAAAATATTTTGGCAATCCCCATAAAAAATCTCAAATTATTTTAAATGTCATAATTTTTTGTGCATTTAATGTGAAAAAAGAAAATGGAAATCATAAAACCGGGATAATGTTTTTCATAATCGAACCGAAACCAAGCCGAACTCGAAAATCACTAATCGCTCAGCACTAACATGATGAGACCAAGACCAGTTTAAACATAACAAGAACATGAACCAGAGGAGGGTTTAATGATGAGAGCATTTTAGCTCTTCACAATTCATTTAGCTAGGCTTCTGGTAAACTAATTATCTCATAACAGCATAGTGTCAAACATCAAACATCTCCCTCGCAGTTAGTCACGTGTTCAGTAATACACAGCACTGTTGTATCTGACATATAAAATTGGTCTCATTTAATTATTCAGTCTGCAGCCATGTTTTTTAACCTCAGATATGTCACACGACAAAAACACTAGCCTCACTAATATGTCTATAGGCCTATATATGCACAGCATATATTGAAAATGTTATAACAACATGGGTTGTGTGTCTTTATAGCCATATCTCCGCGATGCGTCGTGCCTAAGAACAGCCCTTAGCCGTGGTATATTGGCCATATACCACACCCCCCCCCCATGCCTTATTGCTGAATTATAGCCACATCTCTATATGTATATGTTATGTGCCTATATACACATATACATGTGTATAAGTGTACAGTGTGTGTGTGGGGGTGTCTGTGTAATATGTAATCCCTGTGTTGGTGTAGGGCCTTCATCTGTGTGAGTGTTGAGCTGCAGCTATATTTAGAGAGAGTGCCACTATGTGCCATGGGGTCATTGCAGTGAACCAGGCTTGAACAGTTCAAACACTCTTTTCATCAGACACACAATTCATCTGACAGTTGTGATGTGATTATGCTTAGACTGTACAAAACAAGAAGACCTCGTAGTGGAGTTGAGGTATTCTCTCGGATTCTGAGCAGGGTGATGAGCAGGGTGTTTTGTCTAGGACAAGAGCAACCTTCAGATGTGTCCTCTTGCCCCACTGTGATGCGTTCACTCGCTAAGCAGTGGTGCGTTCCTCTCTCTCTGCCGGAGGCGCCAAACAAAGAGCTTGCAGCAGAATCAGCTAATGAGGACAAAGCAAAAAAAGAACTCATGTGAGTTTAATTGTATTGGAATGGAACCAGGAGGCATAGACATCCTTGGTAGCCAAATCTGCCTGATATATTTTGAAAAGCTTGAAGCTTCATTGCCCGGCTGGACAAATGCAAAAATATATATATTAAAAAGTATAATAATCATGTTGCAGTTATCTCTCATCTTTCACATTTGTCAGGTAAATTGTCACTCAAATATAGGATGGGAAATTCCCTACTGCACAACGAAGCCAAATTGCACAGAACAAATACAAGCACATGATCTTTTTGAATCTTCCTCTACAAAACATGACATACCCTGCAGGTTTGATGTGTCTGCATGGTCTCTCCCTGCCATTAAATCTCTCCAACTTCAATGTAATTACTTTCCAGTAGGGGAAGACAGCCAAGAACTAACTTAAAGTGATTTATCTGAAATTGAAAAAGGAATTGGCTTTCAAACCTACCGTATATTAGCTCAATGTCTTTAGCTGCTTCTGAATTCATAACACATACAGTTGAAGTCGGAAGTTTACATACTCCAGGTTGGAGTCATTAAAACTCGTTTTTCAACCACTCCACAAATTTCTTGTTAACAAACTATAGTTTTGGCAAGTCTGTTAGGACATCTGCTTTGTGCATGACACAAGTAATTTTTTCCAGCAATTGTTTACAGACAGATTATTTAACTTATAATTCACTGTGTCACAATTCCAATGGGTCAGAAGTTTACATACACTATGTTGACTGTGCGTTTAAACAGCTTGGAAAATTCCAGAAAACGATGTCATTGCTTTAGAAGATTCTGATAGGCTAATTGACATCATTTGAGTCAATTGGAAGTGTACCTGTGGATGTATTTCAAGGCCTACCTTCAACCTCAGTGCCTCTTTGCTTTACATCATGGGAAAATCAAAAGAAATCAGCCAAGACCTCAGAAACAAAATTGTAGACTTCCACGTCTGGTTCATCATTGGGAGCAATTTCCAAACGCCTGAAGGTACCACGTTCATCTGTACAAACAATAGTATGCAAATATAAACACCATGGGACCACGAAGCCATCATACCTCTCAGGAAGGAGAGATGAACGTACTTTGGTGCGAAAAGTGCAAATCAATCCCAGAACAACA